>NW_017676446.1:6110-18072 GCF_001879085.1 Nicotiana attenuata
ACCCCCGTTTTTTGAACGTTGTTTAGGTTCTGAGTTTTCTCAAATATGTTCTTCATTGAGTTTTTTTCTTCCGTTTGTCGTTCAAGCATGCTATCATATCTGTTTTGCTGAGGTTCTGAAACAAATGGCTTGCTTTCTCACCTCCATGTCTGACTCAATTGTGAAACCCTAGGATTTGGGGGTTTCCCTTGGCGATTTTGATTTTATGTTTGAGTTAGGGTTCCACTTTGGGGACCCTGGACTCTCAGACCCACTATGAGTCTGCAAATTGAACCTGTATCTCTTTGCTTATGATTCTGAACTTTTCTTTGATTAAACTCTCTTCTAAATAACTTGATAGTCTTTTCTTGATTTACATATTTGTGTATTTTATATATGAGAACTCTTCTTTCAAAAAGGTTTTGCCAACTACTAATTTGATTCCGAATTTCCTTTAATTGTGTTCACTTGATTGTTACTCATTTTCCCTACTTGAACCTTTCTTTTCCCCTTTCCTGACTTGATTCATTCAAGTAAAAGGCTGAAATTTTCATTTAACTGGTTGATTCCCTTTCCTTTTTTTTACAAACCGTGTACTATTAGTTTGTTGCCTTAAATAGCTTCTATGTACTTACCCTTTATTATACTGCTAGGAAAATATTTTTTCAAACCCCTTTCCTTAATTTTTTTCACCCGTTTGAAATCAGAATCCCTTAACTAAAGGGAGACTGATTACAATGTTATTTCCTTACCTTTTTCTTGCTTATTTGCTGCACTATAAAAGGGGCTCGATCCTTCTGCATTGAACATGCTTTTAAGCTTTGAAAACTTTACAACTTTAGAACTTTGAACTTCTGAATCCTTAAGTCCAATATTCATAATCTCGCACACGTAACTTCAATCACAATACTCTTTCAAACTCTCTACTCTCTGCTGAGACTTTTGTACTGCTTTACTTGCAACTTGGCTTTTCAAGACTGCTGTTTTTACTTATTTGTTTTCCCTGAAACTGGTATGTCTCAATTTTGATTTCAGCTCTTTCCCTATGTGTTTACTTTACAGTTGCTCTATTCATGTCTACCTTGTTGCTCATGTTCTGTATATTACCTCCTTTTATGTTTACTGCTTGTTATAAGTCCCCTATACCCCCATTCCATTTTGTTGCTGAGTTAAAGTTCGTGGCCTGGCAGTATTCAAATTACTGCCCAGGTCTGAACATGACCTTCAATAGGTCCTAACTCCCAAATTCAAGTTAACAGGCTGGTCAGGGGTGTGCCAGCATCCTAATTGCTGGGCATGACCACTAGTTTTGTCATGGCTTTCCCTAACTCCCCCTCTATTGCACTTACACTTATTCTTAGACTCTAAGTTCTGCCCTCCTCCTATGAGCCTTGCCTTGGGGACCTTTAGTTCCTTCTGAACTTGTACATTAGAGGGATGGCCCTTCCACACTGCACTATAATCTGATCCTGCAAATGTAATTGGGTGTAAGTACTGCCTGTAGTTCATGAAGCTCCTTGGAACTTTGACACACCCAAAATATGATAAAGGCTTTGGAAATCTGATCTTTGGAAGTTGGTTTATTTCATGTTTCAGACTAGGAGTCTGAATTAGGTTCTCCTTGGTTGGAACTTTAATTTCTGATGTAATTTTTTTATTTTTGTTGATTCATTCGGGTTGTAATAATTGGTAATAACTTATGGGGTGTATAATGAAAAGGGGAGGGTCACTCATGTTATGCATGTAGGTAGACATCATGCTTTAGGTATTTATTTCTGCAATCACAGCCTGCTTTTCGCTTATGCATCTACATATAGAAATCCTGCCTATAAGTTTATGCATCTGCATATAGAAATCCTGCCTATAAGTTGTTTCCTTACTGCATTAGAAATCCTGCCTATAAGTCGTTTTATTACTGCATTAAAAATCCTGTCTATAAGTTATGCATTTCATTAAAAATCATGTCTATAAGTTTCTGCACTTCTGCATATAGAAATCATGATTATATGTATTTTGCACTTGTGCATATACATATGTCATTAGGCAAACAATCCATAGGTTAAGGAATAATTAATTGCATCCTAGATACCATGCTCATAGGATTCCTGCACTTACATAACCGTTTTAAAATCAGTAACGCTTAGAATTCATGCCTATAGGAGCAATCGTTTAAATCTGATTCATCCGCAAAGTCTAAAATCAGTAATAATGTTGTTAATATCCACAGAATTGGTTTATTTCGAAAAGTCAGTAATCTTCTTTAAAATCAGTATGTTTGACCTTGTTTGATATCAATGTTACAGGTTTCACCTCGGCAAACCATTAGGTAATCAATTAATTATACCAGTCTTTAATAATTACAATCAGCAGGCAGGCCTACTTCAGACTTCTTATCTGAAAATATGTAATAAATCAGCCACCCCCTTTACGTAAGTTTAATTAAAGACCTAACCAGTACTTGTAAGTCATGCTAAACAATTTCTGCTTTGAATGAGGAGGCCTATTTGAGCCTTAACTGCTATGTGTTTTCCCCTTTACTGCTCTTATGTATTTTGTTTGTCGCACTAGATTTTGTCCTTTAAACTTCAAAAGCCAATATCCCTTCCTCTAGGATTAGTAGTCCCAACTGCCTCCAAGACTGATAGGATCGGGGCGGGTAGTAGCATGCAATAAGTAACGAGACCATTCCGCGCTTTAGTACCTTCACGGGGTGGGTAAGGGTAGACATGGATATGATGATCATGCAATAACACCACGTGTACAATTGGTTACCGGGTGTTGCGTGAGTGATCCATGTTATTTATAAGCCTAGGACCCCTCCCTCTTTATGTGTTTGCTTCTTTCTTTCAGAATTCTTAAAATTGTCAGTTTTCAGTTCTTTTAAACCTCGTCCTTTGTTTTAATCATTTAAAAATCTCTTTAAATTTCCAGTACTGTTTTTCTCTCCCAAATTTCCACCCCATTTCATCCCTTTGTTTGATTATTTGTATCAATTATTTGACCCTCCATTTTTCTGCACTTGTATATTCTTTAAATAAATTATGAAATCGCCTAGTCCCAAATTTCAGCTCGTTTATTTAACTTTCATACTTCCCCTACTTGCAATCGTTATGTGAGAATTGTCTTGTATGTTTATTTGTTGTTTATATTTAAAGTCACAATTATAGCATGGCCGGGAACCACACTAGTGGATCATGGGGGGTGCCTAACACCTTCCCCCCGAGATAATTTCAAGCCCTTACCCATTCTCTGGTTTTTCTTCTTTTCATTTCCTTCTTAGTGTCCTAATGCACTTAATCATTAGGTGGAGACTCTTCTAAATCTCAAACCCAATTCCCAAAAGGAAAATAGTTGTCCGCCCAAATGTCGTAAGCCCGATTTCGCCTTTAGAATAAGGGGGCATCGACAGCATGGCGACTCTGCTGGGGAAATTCTTTAGGCTTTTACCATTTCATGCTACTTGTGACTTTATTGCATCTTTATTGCCTTTATTTAATGTCTTTATTTCTTCTCTACCCCAAAACTGACTTGGCTCTTTGTTTTCTTTTCTTTAATGCTTTCTTTTGCTGCTTTCCTTCAATACTGTTGTAGTTATGAGCAATCATTACATTATGAACGTGCAAATACGTGACAACTTGTTTCATTCTTGTAATTGCATATTCAACATCATATTCCATTGGTGCTAAACAAAATCCCTTAGCAACGCTTATAATGAGTGGTCGTGCCCTTCCGATATTATCACCCCCTAAATCCGGCAAAGGTGTATTTGCGGTAAAACCAGTCGATCAACGGTGTAGTCAACGGTTTCGTGCCTTTCCCTCTTGAGTTGTCCGCTCAAGGGTACCAGTCTAAAACCCCATAGAAACCCTACTCTATTTGATTATGCATGCATCATGGTCAAACCTAACCGAGTCATTTATGTTGTCCGCATAATGACTCTTTAAGATAGCCTTGTCCAAAGTCCACTGGGTTTCCTTAAAACCCAAACAGACCTTACCACGTTCTGTGCATTCATTTGGAGAACTAAATGCTTCTTATGCTAATTATTAATGTTAAATAGTCGAGTCCGGTGGGGGAAAGGGGCCTAACCTTTTGTTTTGCAGAAATGAGGCACGAAGTTCCCAAATTCGGCATGGTCACCCATATTCACCCCAAATTGCTAAGCTGGTGGAAGGATCTTCATTCCAGCGATCAGACTCTTGTTCGGAAGTATCTAGGAAACCTGCCTTCTCTCCTAGACATTCAACCCCACAACAAAATCATAGAAGCTGCAACTCTGTTTTGGGACTATGATAGGTCGGTATTCCGCATCAGAGACATTGCGATGACACCTTTTATTGAGGAGATAGGAGGACTGGCTGGGATACCATGGGAAACTCCGGGTTTGCTAATGCTGGAAAATCGTAAGGGTAGGGGTTTTCTTAAGATGATGGATCTAAAGAAGAATCCCGACTTGACATGTTTGGAGAAGTCTTACATTCCCTTTGACCATTTGTATGAATGGTACGGCCATAGCAAATCATACCGTACCTATCCTGACGAGTTCGCCATCACCTCATTGGGGCACATCCACCGAAGGGTATTTGTGTTTATGTTCTGTTTCTTGGGGATGATAGTTTTTCCGACAAAGAAAGCAAGAATCCATACCAGACTGGCCATGGTCACCAAGACCTTGATGGAAGGAATTAACGGGCAGCCATTCAGCCTTGTGCCAATGATAGTTGCAGAAATATACCGAGCCCTAGAAAGATGTCAACAAGGGGCCAAACATTTCGAGGGATGTAATTTGCTACTCCAACTATGGCTCATGGAGCACCTCCAAAGGGGTGAGTACCGGCAGGAAATCCATCGTAGAGACTGGGATGATCATATCGCTTTTCATCACCCAAAGCGGATGAATTATATGCCCAACATGTTCGCCCAACCAGAGAATGCTAGAGAGTGGGTCGAGCTCTTCGACAATCTTACTGAAGACCAGGTGCAATGGATGTTTGAGTGGTTCCCTACTAAAGAATTCATCATGCGGTCTAGGGATACTCCATTTCTGATACTGATCGGTTTAAGAGGGACCTACCCATATGTCCCTATCCGGGTTATGAGACATGCAGGTAGGAAGCAGGTTATACCAAGGGTCGACAAGATGAGTCATTTCCGGGCTGACTTCCAGGCTGACGATAGTCCGTACAAGTGTCAAGCTCAGCATATGTGGCATTGCAAAATCATCCTGGGAAAGGATTCCATAGAACCAGACAGGTACCACGCTGGTTATACTCCATACTATCCAATCTGGTTGGAGGACGATCATAGTGGGTTAGGACAACCCGGGCTTGTTCGAGGTCACAGGGTCATCAACGAAAAGGCTGAAGTACAGGTTAAGTACAACCAATTGCGCAAGAGGATGCGGGAATGTGAAAATGAGCACAGCGAAATACAAGAAGCCAATAAAAATCTAATTGGAGAATGGAAAGATATGGCTGTCAGCGCCAACAAAAGACTGATCTGAATGGAGCGGGGCATAGTGGAGCTGGAAAAGAAGTTCCTGAAGAGGATTGAAGATTGCGGGGTTGCTGAAGGAAATGAAGGCGGACATCTGGTGAGGGCCTACTTGTTGCTAGGATTGCACGAGCTGGGAGAACTGTACGAGGGAGCCAACAATGGCGAGTCCGAGGAAGGTCCTTCTGGGACCAAGTAGATAGGAGTTTATTTTTGCTTTACAAATGTAATAGGGCCTATGGCCACTAGTGACACTTTTATTTCCTGTTATTTAGTGTCGTTTTGGGATTCGTCTTATTTTTTATCAATAAAATAAGGCATTTAGCATTCTAAATTCTCCAAATTTACTTGTCGCTAGGCCTACCTCGGGCACAACGAGGCTCCCAATTTAGGTCACGATTTATATTCTTATACTATGTGTTTAAATATTGCAACATTTTCTTCTCACGATCCCTGCTAACTTGTTACCTTTTGTTTTTACTTTTGCTTATCCCCATCCCCAAAGGTTAGTTCGTGCACTCAGGTATCGTCATCATATTCTACAAGATTCAAGGGTCCTCCTCCTCCTCCTCCTCCAAGTCCTATCAGAAACAAGAACAAAGGAAAGATGGAAGATTTGAGCAACATCAGAAAGGAGAGCTCAGTTGAAAGGGTAGAGACTTCTCAGGGTATTCAGGTTTCCAAGGAAAGTGCCTCCCAGCTCGAACAGACTCACTACCCCGGATATCAGCTTCCCCAACACTCAAAATCCCATACCTCCTCAAAACATCCCGAAGCCACAAAACCAACCCACTCCTCATCACCACTGCAACACATGCCACACTTCAAGCAACACCCCACTGCTCATCCCCGAACCACTGAACTCCACAAATGATCATCACCACAACATCCCTATCTATGTGGAAACCATACCACACCCCATTCAGCCCGCCTCAAGCGCACCTGAGTCTGATGACAAAGACTCTCTTATCAAGAATCTGGCCACAGAACTCAAGAAGCTGACTAGCTGAGTTCAGGGTGTTGAAGGAAGCAAAGGGATCGAGGGACTGAATTACGAAGACCTTTGCATTCAACCAGATGTCGAACTGCCCGAGGGGTACAAACATCCCTAGTTCGAAATGTTCGATGGCACCGCGGATCCCAGAGTTCATTTGAGGACATACTGCGACAAGCTGGTCGGAGTAGGAAAGGATGAAAAGGTTCGCATGAAGCTCTTAATGAGAAGTCTGAAAGGGGATGCGCTGTCTTGGTACATTACCCAAGACCTGAAGAAGTGGTCAAACTAGGTAAGTATGGCGTCCGATTTCATGGACAGGTTCAGATTCAACACGGAAAATGCGCCAGATGTGTTCTACATCCAGAACTTGAAAAAGAAACCCACGGAGACATTCCACGAGTATGCTACTCGTTGGAGATCAGAAGCTGCTAAGGTCAGGCCGGCTTTGGAAGAAGAACAAATGAACAGGTTTTTCGTCCGGGCTCAAGACCCACAGTACTACGAAAGGTTGATGCTGATTGAAGGCCAGAAATTCTCCGACATCATCAAGCTAGGGGAGAGGATTGAGGAAGGTATTAAAAGTGGTATGGTCACTAACTTTGAAGCACTATAGGCTACCAACAAGGCTTTACAGTCTGGTGGCACGTCCAAGAAAAGGGATGTGAGTGCCGTGATGGTTGCACAGAGAACAAAATCCCCAATCAAATAGCAAACCTACTCAATACGCCCTCTTACATATCAACCTACCTCAAATTACCAAGCACCTTTGCCCTCCTACCAAGCTCCGCCACTTACCTATCAATCACCTCCACCTCCCACATACCAACCCACTTCACCCAAATATTCCCAACCCGCACAAGTCTACCAAGCCTACAACACTCAACCATCCCACTATCAATCACCTCCTACTCGCCAAAACTTTCCTAGACCTCGACCAACTTTTGACCGCAGACCTCCCAAACAATACACCGCCATTGCCGAGCCGATCAACCAGCTGTTCGAAAGACACAAAGTCGCTGGTTATGTCACCCCTGTCCCTGCCATAACTCCTGAAAACCCTTCCCAGTGGATTAACCTAAACAAAACCTGTGCATACCATTCTGGCATGAAGGGACATACTATTGATGAGTGCCGCTCCCTGAAGGACAAGATCCGGGCTCTAATTGATAATAAGATTATCGCGGCAAAGGAGCCTTCTCCGAACGTCCGCAGCAACCCTCTACCAGACCACAAGGGTGAAAGTGTTCATATGATTGAAATAGAAGATGATTGGGATCCCAAAGGATCAATCGGTTTGATCACGGAAGGTGACGATCCAAAGAAACCAATGGTAACTCTTAACCCGATTGTAGTCCAAATTTAGCCTTCCGAAGATGCTGAGGTGAACATGTCCATACCGCTTGAGTTTGAAGCACCAGCCTCCGCAAAGACGCCAACACCAATCGAGGTCGAGTTTGGGTCCCCAAAGGCGCCTGAGCCCTTTGAAGTTGCTGTATTACCTTCCAAGGCAAGGGTGCCTATTCTAGTAGCAATGACAGCCGTAACACCGTTCCACACAAAAGCTATACCGTGGGACTACACAGTTGAGGCAAGAAGGAAAGGAAAAGCCAAGTTCGGAGAAACAGTTGCAGCGTAGGGTATGACAAGAACCGGTATGGTTTATACCCCAGAACACTTAGCTGAGTCGAGTAAGCAGACCTCTGGCCGACAAGCCATCATTGAAACTGGACCCGGTGATCTCTGGAGAAAGATACAAGCCAAGGAATACTCGGTCATTGACCAGCTGAACAAAACACCGGCACAAATTTCTATCTTGGCTTTATTACAAAGTTCTGATGCACACAAGAATGCCTTGTTGAAGGTATTGAGTGAGGCGTATGTACCAAGCAACATCACTGGAGGAGAAATGGCAAACATGGTGGGCCAAGTGTTGGAGAGTCATAAAATCACCTTTCACGAGGATGAGCTGCCACCGGAAGGATTGAGTCATAACAAGGCATTGCACATCACTGTGCAGTGCGAAGATTATTTTATCACCCGGATCCTAGTCGATGGGGGGTCCAGTCTCAACATTTGTCCTCTGGTAACACTCAGAACATTGGGAAAAGGGCTGCATGAAATCAAGGATGGGGCCATCAACGTCAAAGCTTTCGACGGATCTCAAAGGTCCACTATTGGGGAAATTAGCCTACGTTTGCAAATGGGGCCCACTTGGTTTGATATTGATTTTCAAGTGATAGACGTGCCGGCGTCTTACAATCTGCTGTTGGGACGACCATGGATTCATGCCGCCGGGGCCGTGGCATCAACACTACATCAGGCAGTGAAATTTGAATGGAATCACCAGGAGGTGATCATTCATGGTGATGGTAGCAACCCCATATATAGCCGCCAGACCATTCCAGCAATTGGAGGAAGAAGAAGATTAGGTGGGGAAACTTACCACCACATCGAGCGGGTCAACGCAGTCGACAAAGACAAATGGTGGAACAACAAAATTGAAAGCATACTGAATTGGAGCGGATATGAACCTGGCAAAGGACTTGGCAAAAACCTCCAAGGAATCGCTAAGCCTATCAAGCTCAAGAAGCATGGTACCACCTTCGGGTTGGGGTATGAGTATACCTGGGAAGAATTCAAGGACTGGTCGCCACCATGGCGTGGCCCTTACTATCCATTGGAGCAACCGATACCCCGTCTAGAGCAGACTTTTCAACCAGCCGAGGTTATCTATGGGTCAGAAGAAGAGGAAGCATTAGCAGCGATGAGGAATTTGTTCCTGAAAGAAGATGATACGGATTGTTGTGTCATTTTTGAGGGGGAGGGGGAGGAAGGCCCTTCCATACAGGCTGTGAGCAGAGGAGCACACCTCAACAACTGGACCGTCAGAACCACCAGAGCCCGACGTGCCTCGGGGTAGCAAGGCTGAACAAAGCATTACGCACTATTTTGCGTTATTAAGTTTATTTTCTTTTCGCATTTTTTTTCCGCAAGAAAGAGCTCCAATGTTCAAAACGCTTATGGAATTTATTAAAGTATTTCAATTTTCTTAGAAATCTCTCTCTTATTATTTTCTCTCATTACTTTACTCAAACAGCATTACTATTACTTATTTTGATGAATCAACGACTGTGACATGCAATGAGACAATGCGACAAACGGACACAGATTCAGAGGAAGATGATATACCGGAAGAAATCGTTAATGAAGTTGAGAATTTTGAGAATAGGCCTAAGTCCAACCTGGACGAGACGAAGATTGTCAATCTAGGAGATGCAGAGAACATCAAAGAAACACGAACACAAAATTTCTACAGGAATATGAGGACATATTCGTATGGTCATATAACGACATGACTGGTCTAAGCACGTCCATTGTGGCTCACAAATTACCGACTGATCTGGCCTGTCCGCCAGTGAAACAGAAGCTCAGAAAGTTCAAGCCAGACATGAGTTTGAAAATCAAGGAAGAAGTCACTAAGCAGGTCAAAGCTAAGGTCCTCCGGGTAGTAGAGTATCCGACATGGTTAGCCAATATTGTGCCAGTACCGAAGAAGGATGGGAAGGTCAGAATTTGCGTCGACTACCGGGATCTCAACCGGGCCAGTCCAAAAGACGACTTTCCCTTGCCGAATATACACATCTTGATTGACAACTGCGCCAAGCATGAGTTGCAGTCATTTGTTGATTGTTTTGCTGGGTACCATCAGATATGGATGGATGAAGAGGATGCTGAGAAAACGGCTTTCTTTACGCCGTGGGGGATGTATTGTTACAAAATGATGCCGTTTGGGTTAAAGAATGCAGGGGCCACCTACATGAGGGCCATGACCACAATTTTTCATGACATGATACACAAGGAGATCGAAGTGTATGTAGACGACGTCATCATCAAATCCAAGAAAGCCGCTGATCACATGGGAGATTTGAGGAAATTCTTCAATAGACTGAGAAGGTACAACCTGAAGCTGAATCCCGCAAAATGTGCATTTGGGGTTCCTGCCGGAAAACTACTTGGGTTCATTGTGAGCCGCCGAGGGATAGAATTGGATCCATCAAAGGTCAAAGCTATTCAAGAATTGCCGCCGCCGAAGAGCAAGAAGGAGGTTATGAGTTTCTTGGGGAGACTTAACTACATCAGCCGGTTCATAGCTCAGTCCACTGTCATTTGTGAGCCGATCTTTAAGATGTTGAAGAAGGACGCCGCTACCAAATGGACTGACGACTGCCAGAAAGCCTTCGACAGAATCAAAGAGTACCTGTCAACACCGCCGGTTCTGGTTCCGCCCGAACCAGGTAGACCCCTGCTACTCTACCTTGCAGTATTGGATGGAGCGTTTGGTTGTGTTCTGGGGCAGCATGATGAAACGGGGAGAAAAGAGCAGGCCATTTATTATCTCAGCAAGAAGTTCACCCCGTACGAGGCCCGGTATTCCTTACTAGAGCGCACCTGTTGTGCTCTGACTTGGGTAGCTCAGAAGTTGAGGCATTATTTCTGTGCTTACACCACGTATCTCATATCAAGAATGGACCCATTGAAGTATATCTTTCAGAAGCCCATGCCCACCGGCAAGCTAGCCAAGTGGCAGATCCTGCTGAGTGAATTTGACATTGTCTACGTGACTCAGAAAGCAATCAAAGGACAGGCCCTAGCAGATCACCTCGCTGAAAACCCTGTGGATGGAGAATACGAGCCTCTAAAGACGTATTTTCCTGATGAGGAGGTATCCTTCATAGGAGAGGACATTGCAGAATCCTATGACGGTTGGAGGATGTTTTTCGATGGAGCAGCAAATTTCAAGGGAGTTGGCATAGGAGCAGTTCTAGTATCAGAACCGGCCAGCATTATCTGGTATCCACCAAGCTCAGGTTCCCATGCACCAACAATATGGCCGAGTACGAAGCTTGCATCTTGGGGCTCAAGATGTCCATTGACATGAACGTCCAAGAGTTGCTGGTGATTGGAGATGCGGATTTGCTTATACATCAGGTCCGAGAAGAATGGGCGACCAAGAACTCCAAGATACTCCTGTATTTGCATCATGTACCGGAGTTGAGAAAGAGGTTCATAAAGACAGAGTTCCAGTATGTTCCCAGAGTCCAGAATGAGTTTGCTGATGCATTGGCCACTCTATCATCCATGATTCAGCATCCAGATAAGAACTTCATAGACCCTATTCCAGTAAAGATTCATGATCAGCCAGCTTACTGTGCTCATGTCGAGGAAGAAGCAGACGGAAAGCCTTGGTTACACGACATCAAGGAATTTTTGGCCGAAGGAAAATATCCAGAGCTTGCAAATGCTATTCAGAAGCGCACTCTACGAAGATTGTCCAACAATTTCTTCCACAGCGGAGGAATCCTGTATAGGAGAACTCCGGATTTGGGTTTGCTAAGGTGTGTTGACGCAAAGGAGAATCCAAGCTGCTAGAGGAAATTCATGTTGGGACCTGTGGTCCACATATGAACGATTTTGTCTTAGCCAAGAAGATAC
>NW_017676446.1:18655-28919 GCF_001879085.1 Nicotiana attenuata
GACTGACTCTCACTCTATTAAGAATGTCTTCTTGATAGATGGCCTAAAATATAGCCTAATCAGTGTATCACAATTGTGTGATAGAGGTTACTTGGTAGCATTCACCTCTACCAAATGTTTTGTGATAAATCTTACCACTGACAAGATTGTTTTGCAGGAAAAAAGCGTAAACAAATATTTGCATTGTAGATTTGTCCACACTTTCATAAAATGAACTCACTTGTTTAAGTGTGTTGGACAATAATCCCCTCCTTTGGCACAAGAGACTTGGACATGCAAGTCTGAGTCAACTCAATAAATTAGTCTCCAAGGACCTGGTGATAGGGCTGCCTAACATCAAGTTCAAGGAAGACAAAGTTTGTGAGGCTTGTGCAAGAGGGAAGCAGGTAAGATCCTTTTTTAAATGCATGAAAGTGGTAAGTACCACCAGAACGATGGAACTGGTCCATATGGATCTCTGTGGTCCAATGAGAACATTAAGCAGATGTGGTAAAAGATATGTGATGGTGCTTGTTGATGATTACTCTAGGTTTACTTGGACATTGTTTTTAACATCTAAGATGAAGCATTTGACATGTTTACTTCTTTTGTTAGAAAAACTTAGAAACAACTAGGTAATCAATTTGCATCAATCAGGTCTATCATGGAACTGAATTTGAAAATGCTAAGTTTGCTGAATTTTGCATGCTACATCATAAATAGTTGCATGACTAGACTTCTTGTTGAGAAGATTCCCTATGAGTCACTTAAAGGGAGAAAGCTAAATATATCCCATCTTAGGGCATTTAGATGCAAGTGCTTTGTGCACAATAATGGCAAAGACTCCCTAGGTAAGTACGATCCCAGAAGTGATGAGGGAGTATTCTTGGGATATTCTTAACATAGTAAAGCTTATAAGATATACAATAAAAGAACTATGTGTGTAGAAAAATGTATATGTTATTTTTGTAAACTAACAGTCTTTCTGAGAGGTAGGATCAAGATAATGAAGATATTGGGCTTATAAGAAATTCAAATGGTGAAACCATAGTCTAGCCGAAGATGCATCATAGGAAGGAACATGTGATGGAACAGGTCCTTCTACCCAGGGCAACATGACAGGGGGAACTGACTAGAGAGGAACTGATCTTCAAACCTCGAGGGAATCTGTCCATGAACCTATTCCTTAGTAACAATACCAGGAAGGAACATCTAAAGAAATTGACACTCCTATTGCAACATCCACGAAATTGGATATAGATGAACCTGGTTCATCTATTGATCAGAAGTTGTATAGGGGAATGATTGGTTCTCCTTTATATCTCACTACTAACAGACCTGACATTGTGTGCAGTGCAGGTCTTTGTGCTCGATTTCAGGCAAATTCAAAGGAGTCCCACTTGACTAATGTAAAGAGAATATTGAGATACTTGAAAGGCACCACTGACCTTTGCCTTTGGTATCCAAAAGGTAGTAATTTTAACCTAGTGGGATATGCTGACGCTGATTATGCAGGGTTCCTTGTGGATGGAAGAGCACCTCAGGTATGGCACACTTCCTTGGTTCATGTCTTGTGTGATGGGCTACCAAAAAGCAAAATTCAATGGCCTTATCTACTGCTGAAGCTGAGTATGTTGCTGCTGCTTCATGTTGTGCTCAATTGTTGTGGATCAAAAAACTATTACTGAACTTTGGAATTGATGTTGGTTGCATCCCTATATTTTTTGTGATAACACTAGTGCTATTAGTATGACAAAGAAACCAGTTCATCATAAGAGAACTAAGCACATAGTGTTAGGCGCCATTTTTTAGGGACAACTATGAGAAAAGCTTGATCACTGTGGAGTTTTGTGCTACTAACAAGCAAATTGCTGACATCTTCACAATAGCCTTAAGTAGAGATCACTTTGAGAGGAACAGGTTGGAATTAGGGATGATTAAGATCACCTAAAAGGACCAGTTCAAGGTTAAACGAAAAAAAAGATTGAAAAACAAAAATTGGTTAGAAAGTCTGTAAATTGTGTATAATTATATTAAATCTTGTTCAGTCTCATACTTTCCATAGTATACTCTTGTGCCATGTGTTAAAATGACTCATTAATCTCTAATGATATTTTCTCTATTTTGGCAAATTTAGACTCACACAAGAGAATTATCAGTGAAGAACCTGGTTCATCAAGGTAACACGGTATGTTTTCTGCACTCTGCATAATTTGAAATAACTATATTTGGATCATGAGCAGAGTCCTACCAAATACCAAACTCCTTTTGGACTTATCCGTTACAAGTGAACCAGTCCCGTTCAAAAGAGTCCCAACCGAATGGAAGTACCTAGATTCTAGGGATACACTCCAACGTCTCTTCAAAACTGAATTTTAGTTTTGATCAAAGCTTTAGTGTATATTCTTTAACTTACATCTCTCTCAAGCCGTCAAAAACTCTCATTCTTCTTTCATCTTCCAAACACAATCTAATTCTCTTCTTTTCCATACCCTAGCCTAGATATGTCAAACACTTCTGAAAGTCCTTCATCACCACCACAGGAAACCATTTACACACCTTCTATCACTACTTCACCCACACCAATCTCGAAGAAAAGTAGAGTAAAGATGACGGCTCATAAGATTGTCGCTGAAGGAGAGCAGATCAAGAAAATAAACAAGCAATTGAAAGCAGGTAGGAAGAAGAATCCTAGAAATCTGAAAATTCATTTAAGTCTGCTGCTAAGGGGGAAGAAAGTAGGTATTCCGAAACTGAACAGATATCTTCTGATTCTAAAGTTACTCCTGAGACAATTTCTGAAGTTGCTGCAAATTTGGAGAATAGATTTGTAGGATGTATAGCAGGTGTTGAGACTACATAATCTGGAGAAGTTGGTGGTAAAAATGAAAAAAAAAGCAAGGGCGCTAGGAGTACTGTGAGGGGAAATGGGACAAGAGTGGCTGATTCTTCACCCACTCCTGTTGGTATATAATAAAAACTGGTGCAATGGTTGTTTGGGGAGAGGAATTTACTGAAATAGAAGAGAGTGTAGAAAAACAGGGGGAAGTGGGCCTGGCGAAGCTGCTGAGGGGTTGGTTCAACTTGGAATAGTTATAGATGAACCTGTTCCATCTGAATAGGAAACCCTCTTGGACCTACTGATAGGGTTATCAATGGCACCAAAACTCATGCCATTCCCTATGGTTTCATTCTCACAACTGTGCTTGCACATTTCAAGGTACAAGCAAGGATCATTTCGGGGTTAATACTCTGCTTGCTTCCGACTATGAAGTCAATGTCATTCTTAATGAACTTGGTTCATCTAAAAGGACACCTAACAATAGCAAGGCCAGAGCTCTATTACAGGAGAGTTGAGGCAAAGGATATTGAAATAGCAAGGCTGAATACACGATTGGTTGAGACACAATCTGAGAGAGATGTTCTCAGAGCTGAACTTGCAAGGGAAAAGGAGAAGAATGATGGAATTCTTCAAGACATGCTGAAATTTCTCCAAGCAAATAACCCAGCCCCTACCTCTTCCAAGCCTTAAATCCTAGCCTAGTGTAGATCAACCAGTGACCCAATTCGAGACTTTTTTTTTCTTTTGCTCATGTTTTCAGTATTTTTATTTTTTCTTATGCTTTGTGGTAGAATCTTATCAATCATCAATGAAATTCACCGTTTTTGCTCTAACTGTTTGTTTATATTTCTTTGATGGTTAAAATTCTTAGCTTGATCTATGATGATTAATCCATGTTTGCATTTGAAGTAGCCCCAGTGGCCATGAGTAAGTTTTAAAATCTGGTTATCTCACATTTTTTATGCAACTTTTCGATGATGCCAAAAGG
This sequence comes from Nicotiana attenuata, assembly GCF_001879085.1. Lineage (NCBI taxonomy): Eukaryota > Viridiplantae > Streptophyta > Magnoliopsida > Solanales > Solanaceae > Nicotiana > Nicotiana attenuata. The sequence continues at coordinate 22,465 of NW_017676446.1, forward strand.
GGAAAAAAGGTTGTGCTTTACACTTCAAACAGTGATGTTATAACCTAATGTACCTGGTCCTTGATGATAAGTGATATAAAGGAAAAATGTTTCTAACATTGTGTTGATGTTTGAGCCGAGTTCTGGCAGGGCCTAAGCGTATGAAAAGCACAGTGTTTGTCATCATCAAAAAGGGGGAATTTGTTGGCCCAAGTAAAGCTTAGTTTTGAAGACTGACAAAGGAACTCAGACATGAACCAGGTCCATCCAGTGGTCCATCCCTCAGGTTCACAAAAAACGGGCAGATTCAAGCATGTGGGATGCACGTGAAGGAGATAAGCTTAACTTGGTGTATTTAATATCTCCTGATCGAAAAGGTTGCATAATTAATAAGGAGAAGGAGTCCTTAATCAAAGAGAACACAAGTCAAGATAGGGAAGGAGTTAGAAGTTGAAATCAACTAGAACTCTTCCACCAAGGAAGAGTTGCATCAGAACTCTAGTTATTTCTTCATCTACTAACTCTATAAATTGCAGGATGTTCTCACATTAAAGTGTTGCACAAAAACGCAGAAGTTAAACGTGAATTGGGAGCAAAATAGCAAGGCTTTTTGCAAGCAGTTCGTGTGTGATTCAAGTGCGCAAACCAGAAGCTACATGAACCAGATTGAAGAACCAGCTCCATAAAGAGTTTTATGTCTCTTTCTTTATTTCTAGTTCAATTGTAGTAGGTGTTTCATATTGTACCTTTCAGCTTTATCTAGAAGCAATTGTAATAGGTATTTTGAGGATTCAAGTTAGAGTTAACTTGAAGTTGTCGCGACAGTTAGAGGCTGGTTGCTATAACGGGATTAGAGTTAATCCTTAGGTTTACAAAGAGTTTTGTAAATGCAGTTTTTGGCTCAGTGATTTTAGTGGAGTTTGGGAAAATCCTACTGAGTAGTAGGTCGTGGTTTTTTTCACCTTTTGAGCCAGGTGTTTTCCACGTAAAAATCTCTGTGCACTTTACTTTCAGTATTTATTATTCCGCAAACTGCTGTAGTTAGAACACTTAGAAGAACCAGGTTCTTCTAACGCGAAAATTAGGTACCACACAAATCACCCCCCTCTTGTGTGGTATTGACGTTTATAACATCAGATGGTACGCGATCGTGGTTCAGTGTGGGAGCTGGGGAGTTTGTCTTCGTGTTCGCGTTGGCAAGGACGCGTTTGCTAAGGTATGTTAGCTATGATCATCGCGTTCATGAGGGCAGTGATGCGAATGTAAAATGTATTTTGTGGCAGTGTTCATTTAGTGCTTTGCAATGGCGAAGTTGGTCTCGCGTTCGCGAAGCATACACCTGAAGCAGTGGTATAAGTTTATATTTTCGGACCTTGAGTCTATTTTATCACGTTTAGAATTGGGAGTTCGAATTTGGGCAAATTTTGAGGGAATTTTCACTTCTTGGATTGGGGTAAGTGTACTTGACTCGGATTTGGTTATTATGCATGATTCCATCTTTGATTTGACATTTGATTGATGAATCTAAAAGAGAAATTGGGCGTTTTTGACAAAACTTTTTGTAAGATGAATATTTTAGATTTGAACATCGATTTAGAGTCGGATTTGGATGAAACGTGTTTGGTTAGACTTGTATTCAAATGGGTTGTCAGAATTTGTGAGTTTTGTCAGGTTCCGAGATGCGATCTCGGATTGAATTTTTGGTTGACTTTGAGTATTTGATTAAAGATTCGACTTTTATTGTCACGACCCAAAACTCAACATGTCGTGATGGCACCTATCACAGTACTAGGCAAGCCGACAACCACAAATAACTACACATTTTTAAATTGAAAACAAGATGAAACAATGTTTAATAGTAATAACTCTCATAAATAGTGGATAAGAAATACTGCGACTCAAATACAAAATTCCCAAAATCCGGGTGTCACTGAGTATATAAGCATCTAAATGACAATACAGTCTAACTGCTAAAACAACTGTCTAGAAATACAGAACAGAGCTAATAAACTGGAAAGAAGGAGAGTCGAGGTCTGTGGACGCCAAGGCAGCTACCTCAATAGTCTCCAAACAGATGAAGCTCCAAATATAGCAACCTCCATGCCCAGAAGTACCTGGATCTGCACATGAAGTGCAAAGTGTAGTATGAGTATAACCGACCCAATGTACTCAATAAGTAACAAGATTAAACTTGGGCTGAAAGCAGTGACGAGCTCGAATAGGTACAGTCCAAATACATATTATAACAATATAGATAAGACATGAAAAATGACAGTAATATCTCAGAGAAAACTCATAATCAATTTGTACACAGTACAAAAATGTGGACATGCTTTTATGTTTAACAGTTTAAGCTCAACACGGATAAAATATGCCAAGTATGACTGATATGAGGAATGTTACATCTCTATATCTACATGTCACATGTAATGCAATACAATGATAAAACCATATACTCATACTCTCATAGTATTCAACCTCACAATACGCTCAATCACTCAGTACTCCCAATCACTCAGCACTCTCAATCACTCGGTATTCTCAATCACTCGGCACGCGCGCTCAGTAGGTACCTGCTCTCACTACTGGTATGTCAGACTCCAGAAGGGCGGATCCTGCACAAGTGCTAATATAAGCCAATTATGGCAAGAATAAATAAAGCTTGCTGTGGCGTGCAACCTGATCCCATAAATATCACTCACAATCAGGCCCTCGGCCTCACTCAGTCATCAATCTCTCCGGTCTCTCGAACTCACAAATATCATAAAAATCATCCCGAACAATGATAATATGATGTAACAATAAATGGCAACAGAGGATGAGATATGATATGCAAATGATAGATGTGACTGAGTAAATAATTGCAATATAAGCAAATAATTCAATCAACGGAAGTAACCTCTATGGGTCCCAACAAAACAAACATATTGTTTAAGCATGATTTCTGTTACACCCCTTAGTTTCGTACCTAAGAGTACATCGTAAGTCAATTGATGTAAGCTCTGAAATGATATCATCTTTGAGAGTACATAAAGTAAGTTAATCATGTTAACTTAGAGTTTACAAATATTTAAGATCATGGACTGCAAGTATCAAGAGGGTTGGAAGGCTTAGAAGCTAAACCGATTGAAGAAAATAAGTTTCGTCGAAAGTCGACAAGTTGGGAATGCTATAACACATTTTGTGTGTTATATGTGGTATTTTTGGAACATATTATATACCAAATTTAAGGTCTTGGAATGTAGTTTCTAACTCTCTTAGCCTTTCATTCATACGATCCAGATAAAAAGATATAAGCATCGGAAGAAGGGCCAATACTAGGGTGCCAAGCTAGCACCTCTTTGACTTTTCAAAAGTGGATATATATAGGGTATCAAATCGTCTTTCTCTTCATTTTTCATAGAACACAACAAGAGAACCCCCAAAATCTTACCGTTAATATCTCTAAAAGGGTTCCAAAGAAAATTAAGATCCTGGGCATGAAATCAAGAAGCAATAACATTAGAACGATCCCTACGACGTAAGTATCGGTACATCGCCCATCTTTCTCTTTGTAGTTTGAGTTTTGGAAGGTACTTCATAGTTAAGAAAACTCCCACTTTCTGTATTTAAGCTTTTAAATGTCAATGAAGGTCGATAAATTCGCTTCCTAACAGTTAGAAATTACGGGACGGTGATCGGAAGCCGTGAGTTCGATTTATTTCACTTTTAGTGGACTGTTTTGTAGTCCACTCGTGTTGGCCTCTTGTGCTGAATTTTTATGCAGTTTTGAAGGAGAAAAGGTGTGGAGAAACACCACATAATTACGGAATGGTGGGCTGGTCGTTCGTCGTTACATTTTTAGGTTGTTTAACACTACTTTGGTTGTCGTTTTATGTATAAAGTGATTAGGGTGTATGGGCTATTTTGGGGTATAATGTGACGGAGAAAAGGTTGGAAAATGATGCATACATGTTGTTATTTTTATTTTCTTTTTTTTGTTGGTATATACTATTGGAGGAAGGCCTTGTTACAGGGGAGATGCTGCCCAAATTTACGTAAATAAGCTACTAATTTAAGTTGCGGACTTTGCTTTTACGGGGTGCCGGTCACGCCTCTTCAGGTTTGGGGCGTGACAAACTTGGTATCTGAGCTGTCACGACCCGGATTTCCCATCCTCGGGAGTCGTGATGGCGCCTACTAGTAGGAGCTAGGCAAGCCAAATTAATTCACTTCTATTAGCAATTATCGATCATTTCATAAAATCAAAACATAATATGATAAAGCAGAAGTCTCAATATATAACTAACTGAAAGAAAATGCGGAAGTTTAACAGAATCCTCTGCCCAAGAACTGGAGTCACGAACTCACAAACGTCTAGAGAATGCTAAATACAACGTCTGAATAAAAACATAATTCTGTTTGTCCGGTACAAAGGATAACAAACTAAAGTAAATATAGAAGAGACTCCGGGCCATGCGGACGTCAGCAAGGCTACCTCGAAATCCCTGGACTGAAGTCAGCTCCCAATCAACTACTGCTGTCCAAAAGCTGCTCCGGCTCCGTGATCTGTGCAAAAGAGCACAGAAGTGTAGCATCAGCACAACTAACCCCATGTGCTGGTAAGTGCCTGGCCTAACCCTGGCGAAGTAGTGACGAGGCTAGACCGGACTACCAAACAAACCTGTGCAGCTCAATACATATATTTGCAACGGGAAAGAATACAGAAATTAACCAGTCAAGAGGGAGGGGAGCATGCTGTAGGGGCTGTAACAGTTCAAAATACAAAATCAATAAATAAGGAATGAAACGGCACAACTACAATAGTCAACAGGAGTAATAATCAAAACATGGCACGGAATGTCCCTTCGTGCATTAATAATCAAAACATGGCACGAAATGTTCCTTCGTGCATTAATAATCAAGACATGGCACGGAATGTTCCTTCATGCATTAATAATCAAAACATGGCACGAAATGTCCCTTCATGCATTAATAATCAAAACATGGCACGGAATGTTCCTTCGTGCATTAATAATCAAGACATGGCACGGAATGTTCCTTCGTGCATTCATAAATCCTCAACACAAATCGTGCACGGCATCAACCTTCGTGCTTTATCACTCTTCCTCACGCAAGCAACAATCACAACCAATGGGGTGAGGGGATAGACAAACAGTAATAGAAGTCCCGGCAAGGGAAACACAAGCAAACAGTTAAATCCCGGCAAGGGATCAACAACAATAACCTTCACATCCCGGCAAGGGAGATAATCACTATACGAATATAGCCCGGCAAGGGAATAATCACAATTCTTTCTCATACACTTCATATTATATAGAAATCATCAATTCCCCCAGGAAGAATCACACCAAAATTAGAATAAGCACAAATAAGGACTCACGGTCATGCTAGACACCAATGTATAGATACTCGTCACCATGCCTATACACCGTACTCGACAATTAGCAACTAGCAAACAATACTCTAATCCTATTCCCTCCAGCCAAAGTTAGATCAAACACTTACCTCGAATGCTCCAAACTCAACTCAAGCCTCTAGAATAGCTTTACCCCTCGAATTCACCACCAAATCGTTCGAATCTAGTCACAAATTACTTGAATGTATCAACAAATGCTAATTAAATCAATTTGAATGCATGAAAATGAATTTCCCAAAGTTTTGCTAAAAAATTCCCAAAACGCCCCCGGGCCCACGTCGTCAAAACCCGAGGTTCGAACCAAAACCCGATTACCCATTCCCCCACAAGTTCATATCTATGATTTTTTCTGAAATCGGACCTCAATTTGAGGTCCAAATCCCCAATTTTAAGAAAACCTAGGTTCTACCCAAAATCCCCTTTTTCACCCATGAAAATCCTTGATTTTAAGATGAAAACATGTTTAATGATGTTAAAGATTGAAGAAGTTAAGTAAAAATTGACTTACAAATGATATGGAGAAGATAAGTTTCTTGGAAAATCGCCTATGGAGTGTTTGAGTTTGAAAGAATGAAGAAATGGGTTGAAAATTCGTCTAAGTATGAAAAATTGCAGGCCTCAGATATGGGAAATGCGAACATGGGTTCGCAATTGCGAACCCAACAGGCTTGGGAATTGCGACATTTAAGTTCGCATTTGCGAACTCTTGTCTACCAAGGGACCATCGCATTTGCGGAACTGGTCTCGCATTTGCGAACCAGTGACCATCGCATTTCCGAGGTCTGGCTTCGCATTTGCGAACCTTGGCCTTCCTAGGCTGGTTTCGCATTTGCAAACCAGCCTTCGCATTTGCGATAGCTGGGACTTCGCATTTGCGAACCCAGGCTTCGCAAATGCGAATCCTGCAGCACTAAAGGATATCGATTTTTAAAGGCTCAAAATGCAACTCGACACCTATCCAAAACTCACCCGAGCCCTCGGGGCTCCGAAACCAATACTGACACACAACCTCAAAACTATCCTACGGACTTACTCGTGCGATCAATCGCCAAATACC
>NW_017676446.1:32150-37451 GCF_001879085.1 Nicotiana attenuata
GTGCCCGGAGCCAGATCAATACAAAAATCGATATCCCTGTCGGGCGGCATAACCGGCAGGTCTGAAGGGAAAACCTCGGGGAACTCCTGAACAATAGGAACATAATCAATAGAAGGGACCTCTGCGCTGGAATCGCGAACATACGCTAGATAAGCTAAACACCCCTTCTCGACCATGCGTCGAGCCTTCACATATGAGATAACACTGCAAGTGGCATGACCTGGGGTCCCTCGCCACTCCAAACGGGGCAAATCTGGTAAAGCCAAGGTCACGGTCTTAGCGTGACAATCCAAGATGGCATGATACAGGGACAACCAATCCATCCCTAATATGACGTCGAAATCCACCATGTCTAAGAGCAATAAATCAACACGGGTCTCAAGACCCTCAAACACTACCACACAGGAACGATGAACTCGGTCGACCACTATATAATCACCCACCGGTGTAGATACATATACAGGAACACCCAAGGTATCACTAGGCATAACCAAGTATGGTGCAAAATAGGATGACACATACGAATACGTAGACCCAGGGTCAAATAGCACCAAAGCATCCCTATCACAGACCAGAATAGTACCTGTAATAACTGCATCTGAAGACTCGGCCTCTGGCCTGGCTGGAAGAGCATAACACCGGGGCTGGGCTCCGCCTCCCTGAACCACATCTCTAGAGCGGTCGGCTGCTGGCTGGCCTCTACCTCTGGCGGTCCGAGCTCCACCTCTACGGTCTCTACCTCCACCTCTATGATCCCTANACCGGAATACCCATGGCATCACTAGGCATGACCAAGCATGGTGCGAAATAAGATGAAACATATGAATACGTAGATCCTGGATCAAATAGTACTGAAGCATCTTGATCACAAACCAGAACCGTACCTGTGATCACCGCATCTGAGGCCTCTGCCTCGGGCCTAGCCTGGAGTGCATAGCAACGGGGCTAGGCCCTACCACCCTGAACTGTATCCCTAGGTCGATCTGCTGCTAGCTGACCTCCGCCCCTGGCGGTCTGAGCTCCACCTCTATGGCCTCTACCTCTACCTCTAGCTGGCTGTGGAGCATCCGGTGCCTGAATCATAGGACGGGGACCCTGCTGCTGCGACTGAGTACCCCTCAATCTCGGGTAAGCTCTCCTGATGTGACCATACTCACCACACTCATAACACCCCTCTGAACGCTGTGGCTGGCCCTGGCGACCTGAATGACCTCCGCGGAAACTTTAAAGTGGCGGTGCGCTGATGGGAGCTGACCGTACACTGAGGGACTACTGATCAGAATAATGCCCACGGCAACCACGATCACTTGGGGCACCCTGAGAAACCTGGAGGGCTGACTGGAAAGGCCTGGAGAGCTGACCTCTATCATAAGAATCCCTGCCTCCAGATGAGGCACCACTGAAACGACCTGAGTGACGGGGTCTTTTGTCTGCTCTATGGCTACCCCCTGTGCCAGAACCATCTCAACTCGGTGGGCCACATTGGCCGCCTCCTGAAAGATGATCTCACTACCAGTATCCCTAGCCATCTGGAGACGAATCGGCTGAATCAAACCATCAATAAATCTCCTCACCCTCTCCCTCTCAGTAGGGAGTATGACAAGAGCATGACGAGCTAGATCGATAAATCGGGTCTCATACCGAGTGACTGTCATAGAGCCCTGCTGGAGACGCTCGAACTGCCTGCGAAGAGCCTCTCGCTGAGTAACTGGGAGAAACTTCTCCAAAAACAACTCTGCAAACTGATCCCATGTCAATGCTGGCGACCCCGCTGGTCTGGCTAAACAGAAATCCCTCCACCAAGTCTTGGCGGACCCAGATAAGCGGAACGCAGCAAAATCAACTCCATTGGACTCCACAATGCCCATGTTCCGAAGAACCTCGTGGCAGCTATATAAGAAATCCTGGGGGTCCTCTGAAGAAGCACCGCTGAAAGTGGTGGTGAAGAGCTTGGTGAACCTATCCAGTCTCCAAAAAGCATCTGCGGACATAGCCGCTCCATCGCCGGTCTGAGTCACAATACTCGACTGAGCTGCCACAGCTGGCTGAACCACTAGAACCTGAGCTTGGGGAGCTACCTGCTCCGGAGTACGTGTAGCAGGAGTCTGAACTCCTCCTCCAGCCTGAGAAGTGGCTGGTGCTACTGGAAGCAAAACCCGCTCTAGTGACACTCTCCACAAAGCCTACCAATCTGACCAAAGCGTCCTGAAGAACTGGGGTGGCTATAAACCCCTCTAGGACATGAGCTGGGCCCACTGGCGCTGCTGGGACTGGGGCCGGAACCTCCTCGTCAAAACCGACCTGAGGCTCCGCCGCTGGTGCTGCTGCTCGGGGCTGAGCTCTGTCCCTACCTCGGCCTCTAGCACGGCCTCGTCCTCTGCCCCTAGGGGGAGCTGCTTGGGGCTCGGACTGCTGGTCTGAAGATGAGGAAGCGCGTGTTCTCGCCATTCTGCGAGGAAACAGAGTAGAAGTTCAATTAGCATTGAGAAACCAAATCGCACGACAAGAAAGAACAAAGGAGAGATTTTTCCTAACTTGGCAGCCTCTGGGGGATAAGTACAGACGTCTCCGTACCGATCCCTCAGACTCAACTAAGCTTGTCCGTGAGTTGTGAGACCTATGTAACCTAGAGCTCTGATACCAACTTGTCACGACCCGGATTTCCCACCCTCGAGGGTCGTGTTGGCGCCTACTAATAGGAGCTAGGCAAGCCAACTTAATTAACTAATTCATTAAACACATGTTCCTTTTTAACAATTAACGGTATTAAATAAAGGTGACAGAACTAAAATCATAAGCGGAAGACTTAAATGTAGATAGATGATCGATAATACAGAAGTTCCAACACATATATCTCTACCCCGGGACTGGAGTCACAAACTCACGAACATCTAAGGAGTACTACATACAAAGTCTGGAAGAACAAATCTGTTTATCTCGGGTACAATGAGATGACAACCAAACATAAGATAGAAGGGAGACGACGGGCCTGCGGGTGCCTGCAAGCTACCTCGGGTCTCTCTGGACTGAAGGTTCGCCCCCGTGCTAATGCTGCTGCTGCTCAATACCTGGACCTGTGCAAAAATGCACAGAGTGTAGCATCAGCACAACCGACCCCATGTGCTGGTAAGTGCCTAGCCTAACCCCGGCAAAGTAGTGATGAGGCTAGACTGGACCTCACATAAACATGTGCAATTATAAATATACAGCAGAAATCGAAGTACAAGGCAACTAACAGTATGGGAGGGGAAACATGCTGTGGGGAGATAACAATATTAACAGTAAATCCAAAGTAATCAATCTAGGTGCAATTTAAAATTTAAGGCGAACAAGAAACTAATACCAACACTAAACACATTTGCATCAATAACTATTGCGGCGCGCAACCCGAGCCTAATACATTTCAACACTGTTGCGGCGTGCAACCCAATCCACAATTATCACTGTTGCGGCGTGCAACCCGATCCACAATTATCACTGTTGCGGCGTGCAATCCGATCCAAAATTATCACTGTTGCGGTGTGCAACCCGATCCACAATTATCACTGTTGCGGCGTGCAACCCGATCCAAAATTTTCACTGTTGCGGCGTGCAACCCGATCCACAATTATCACTGTTGCGGCGTGCAACCCGATCCGTAATGTATACCTCTCAACATTGCCCAAGCAACAGTCACAAATAAAGGGCAAGGGAGTAATAAGTATTTGGAAGGAAATCCCAACAAAGGTACACAAACAACCAATAATGACCATGCAAGAGTAAATCGTTATTTCTCTTTTTCTTTCATTTTCGTATCCTAGTTCTCATTAGCACTCGTGACAAGCTCCAAGGCATTTCTCATCTCATATACTCTCACCATTAAGTTTCAGACCGAACCAATGCTCCACGAAGTTCCACAATCACAATATCCTTTACAAGGTTTTTACAACGCATAGAAGCCATCAATTAAGCATGGAAGGCATAATAATATCCAAACAGTCCACATACAAGGACTCACGGTCATGCTAGACACCAATGTATAGGAACTCGTCACCATGCCTATACATCGTACTCGATCATTTAGCAATTAGCAAACAAGACTCGACTCCTATTCCCTCAAGCTAGGGTTAAACCAAACACTTACCTCAACTTCCACGGCCAATACAATCCTCCACAATTGCTTTCCCTCTCGAATTCGGCTCCAACTCAACCAAATCTATGCAATAAGGACTTCATGTTATCAATATGTGCTAAACAAATCAAACCCAATGACTAATTATAGCTTTTTCATCAATTTACCCCAAAAGGTCAAAAATGCCCCCGGGCCCACATGGTCAAAACCCGAGGTTCGAACCAAAACCCGATTACCCATTCCCCCATGAACTCAAATATGCAAGTTATTTTGGAATCGGACCTCGAATTGAGGTCCAAAACCCCCAATTTTAGAAAACCTAGGTTCTACCCTAAATTCCCAATTTCCCCATTAAAATCTTTGTTTTGAAGTTTGAAATTATGTTTAAAGATGTTAAGGAATTTAGAAAATCAGTTAGAAATCACTTACCAATCGTTTTGAAGAAGTAGAATCGTTTGGAAAATCGCCTCTTATGTTTTGGGTTTTGAAAAAGTGAAAAATGACTGAAAATCCCGACTTTATATACTATATTGAAGACCCGGCGCGGACCGCACAAAAATGCCCCGCGGCCGCGCCGAGGAAGAGTGGGAAAACCACTCTCTGAACCTACCCAGCGCGGACCGCGCTGATTAGTCACGCGGCCGCGCTGGTCGACTTGAACCACTGTCCCTCTAAACCTAGCCACGCGGACCGCGCAAGAACGCACCGCGGCCGCGCGGCTTCCAGAGACCGCGCGGAAATGACCGCGGCCGCGCTGGGGGCCTGCAACACCTGAACCTGCAACCATCTGATACTTCTAGCCTAAGACCTCCCGGGACCTACTCAAACTCACCCGAGCCCTCGGGGCTCCAAACCGAACATACATATAAATTCAAAAACATCCTACGGACTCATCCGTGCGATCAAATCGCCCAAACAACATCATAATCATCAAATTAGGCCTCAAGACCCAGGATTTCCTTCCAATTTTCATAAAACATCAAGTTTAGAGTTTTTAGTCCAAAACACGTCAAACGACGTCCAAATTCAACCAAACTTTACAGAAAGTACTTAAGCCGTATATAAGACTTGTACCGGGCGTCGGAACCAAAATACGAGCCCGATACCACAGTCTTTTAATCAAATTTCATTTCCAATTTCCTTAATTATTTCCAGAAAACAATTTCACACAAAAATTCATTTCTCGGGCT
>NW_017676446.1:38621-40479 GCF_001879085.1 Nicotiana attenuata
ATGGTGCTTAGTTATACATACTAGTACTATTCCACGGTACTAACGCTCCTTTTGCCTGGGGCGCTACATCTTTGAATGGATGTAGGTGGCTCCATAGTAGACAGTGCCGATTGCAGTTAGCGGAGCATCCGCCTCTCAGCAGTCTTGGTGAGCCCTTTTCTTCTAGGGGTTATGCAATATATCTTTTGTTATGAATTACTACATCTTGAGGTATAGCCGGGGCCTTGTTGCCGACATTATCATAACTGTCTTTGTATCTTTAGAGGCTCCATAGACGTTTGTGTGGGTTATGTACGGGTGTTGGATGGCTCACTGGACTATGTTGTAATTCAATACTCTTGTTCTTCTAAACTGTAACTACATGAAATTTTGGAACTGAACTATGTCTTAATGGTTGTAATATAAAATAAACTAGCAATGTTAGATGTACGATCTCCTACTGTCTAGTTAAAGGAAAGCAAGGTTTCTTGATCATAGTGAGTTGGGTAGAAAGTGTCCAAAAGGCTTGCTCAATCGAGTGAACCCAACTGAGCAAGCCTTTTGAACACTTTTTACCCAACTCACTATGACCAAGAAAACCATGCTTTCATTTATTTATTTAGACAGTAGGAAATACGTACACATATCGTTGCTAGTTCATTTCGTATTTCCACATTTAAACCATAGTTAAGTTCCCAAGATTTCATACAATTACAATTAGAAGAACTGGAGTTTAGAAATTATAACACAGTTCATTGACCCGTCCATTACCCGTACATAATCCACACAAACGTCTACGGAGCCTCTAAAGATACAAAAGACAGCTATGATAATGCCAGCAACAAGGCCTCGGCTATTCCTCAAAAGCTGAAATCTACAACAAAATACATACTACATTACCCTTGGAAGAAAAGGGGCTCACCAAGACTTCTGAGTGGAGGATGCTCCGCTACCTACGATCGGCACTGTCTGCTATGGAGCCACCTACATCCATTGAAAGATGTAGTGCCCCCGGCAAAAGGGACGTTAGTACCATGGAATAGTACTAGTATGTATAACTAAACACCATCTCATTAGAAAGAACTATACAAGAACGAGGAAATCACAAGGGACAATCAAAAGCTTTAAACAAACACCACATCATCAAATAAAAGAATCATATAACTTTCACATAATTTCCCTAGTTTTAGCTTGTGACATTTGATATTGTTCATCATCATTCATAATACCACCACTTTCTTGAGCGGAGTCCGATCACGACCCGATCGGCTAAGTTGCCTCATTTGAGACATGTACCTCAATCACAATCTCATTCTCAATTTCTGGAATTCAATATCAGCAGAATACCACCATGTGTGTGGCATGGTGTCCGATCACGACCCGATCGGCTAAACCGTCTAACCAAGATGTTATCCCTTTTTCATTTATCATCTCATTTCAATCTTTATTTCACATTCATCAATTCATAGGCACTTGGGGCCACAATTATCACATCATACTTGGCACTATGACACATTTCACATCATTTCCACTTTCAATGTTAACCTTGCAAATTTAGAATCATAGGCACATACAAAAGCAATTCAAGTTGTAAGCATAGACAAGATTTCACATAGTTGGCATGACAAATCTCAGTTTTAATCTTGACTTGAAGTCTAGGCATTTCAACACATGGTTCTTATTCTTCGCACATCTTTAAATTATCAAGAATAGTACATTGCACACATTGAGGCACACCTTTCACGTATATATAATTGCAAAACCAGTTCATGTGAAATAACAATCAATACATCAATCAAATTTTAGTCTTAAAACATTTGCATAGACACCAACGGAGCTCAATTTCTAAGAAGAGGGGGTTTTAGCCATACATACCTCA
>NW_017676446.1:43968-44673 GCF_001879085.1 Nicotiana attenuata
GAGTCTGAACTCCTCCTCCAGCCTGAGAAGTGGCTGGTGCTACTGGAAGCAAACCCGCTTTAGTGACGCTCTCCATAAAGCCTACCAATCTGACCAAAGCGTCCTGAAGAACTGGGGTGGCTATAAACCCCTCTGGGACCTGAGCTGGGCCCACTGGCGCTGCTGGGACTGGGGCCGGAACCTCCTCGTCAAAACCGACCTGAGGCTCCGCCGCTGGTGCTACTGCTCGGGGCTGAGCTCTGCCCCTACCTCGGCCTCTAGCACGGCCTCGTCCTCTGCCCCTAGCGGGAGCTGCCTGGGGCTCGGACTGTTGGTCTGAAGATGAGGAAGCGCGTGTTCTCGCAGGGCCTGCGGACTCCTGCAAGCTACCTCGGGTCTCTCTGGACTGAAGGTTCGCCCCCGTGCTAACGCTGCTGCTGCTGATCAATACCTGGAGAGGGCCATTTGACCCATGTGCAGGTGACGTTCGATATCCTAAGAAAGTCAACATGAAGCTCAACCCCGAGAAATGCGCTTTTGGAGTCAGCTCAGGCAAGTTCTTGGGCTTCATGGTGTTGAACAGGGGTATCGAGATCAACCACGATAAAATCAAAGCCATCGAGGAAAACACCGTAGTCAACAATGTGAAAGATGTGCAACGGCTAATCGGACGAATAGCTGCCCTGGGGATGTATTTATCTACGAAGGTCATACAGAGTCGGACGC
>NW_017676447.1:0-44663 GCF_001879085.1 Nicotiana attenuata
GTCCTTGAGGCGAAGTTGCTCTTTGAGCTTGCTCTTGCTGCGGAGCGTCTGCAGCAACTCCTGATCCCTTTTCTCCAACTCCTTGCCCAGAGCTCGATTGCGGGGATCCGTCCTCAATCGCTCGTGCAACTCACGACACCTGTGGCGATAGCGACGGTAATTTCCCAGCAACTGCAAGAAAATCCTCGATCGAATGTTGGCCCTACGAATGCTTTCCACCTCCACCAGATACGTCTAAAAATAAAAAAGGAGGAAAAAGCAGTTAAATTGATACTCACTAACACAAAGGGGAAAGTCGAAATAAAAGTCGAATGCGACATACCCTCAAACCCATTATGGCCACTTCGTTCCTCAACTTGGCATCAGCAACGTTTCGCAGGGACTCATTTTTAGCTTTCGAGCACATCAAGCTAAGCTGCGACACTAAGTTATCCCCCTGTGTCAGGAGATTCACGTCAGAAGGAATATCAAGAACACGAGACGGTCTGCCCGCGTAAACCACCGAATGAGTAAGGCCTTCTTCGAACATCCTGACATCATCAGGATCCAAATCAGACTCAGATTCATATTCGCCGACCATCATACTCTTCCCCTTCTTTGCCGCCAAAAGGGGAGTACGATCCGCCGCAGATGGAGAAGGCACACTCGAAGTCACGACGGCGGCACTAGGGGTCTGGCTCTCTGCTTCGGAAGGACGTTGATCATCACCGACGGTGGAAACTCCGGGTTGGTTCACTATAACAGCCGAATCTTCCGGGCACTAACTGCCAACGCCAGCCTCAACCACTCGCTCCGTCTCTAAGGGAGACGCCGCAGCAGCACCCTCTCCTAGGCCCGAGGGAGGGGACTCGTCCAAATTAATCACAGTTGGAGGTGCCGACTCGAATGCCATCCTGTCTCTTCGACGTCCCTTCCTCTTCCCCGTTTGATGGTGATCCATTCGCAGGGCGCATACCATCGAATGGAACTTCTTGAGGGGCTGTCCTCGTCGGAATGGACAGAATCGCAGATTCGACCGAAGCCGCCCTCGATGAAGGACGAGTAGCAGATACTGCGACAAGACGAGCAGACGCGGCCGGCCGACGAAAGGCTAGCTGAGGAGCCCTTCTCCGAACTCTCCCTGGCAACAACAAACGACGTTCAAGAGATAAAACGAGAACGGAAAGGGACAGGTAGGAAATAGGGACGTTCTCACCTGCAAGGGGCCTACATCCAAACCTCTCATGAAAGGTCGACCAAGTGCGAATCCCCGCTGTATGGGGAAGGATAGCCTCAACCCATTCGCGAATCCCCTCAAAAGGCGACGGGGGAAGTTTCTCGGCTGTGAAACCACAAAGTAGGTCAGTGCATACAACATGAAAGGCAAAAGAAAAGAGAAAAATTGGGCACTCTGCCAATCAGAAGCGTAGACTTACGGGCAAAATTCCACACTAAAATCCGGTTGGGTCCGCCACGAGATGCTCGGTCCGCACATAGAAAAAGTTCTCATAAAAGCGACGATTGGTCCTGTTGTCCATCTTTACCACTAGGCTTTTCGACCCCCGAGGACGCGCATAGATCATCGAGCCCCGAATTAACTGGGGCGCGAACAGGCTAAGGACGTGGCCCAGAGTAACCCTCTCGACCGGCGAGCTCCGCATACTTGATAAACATGAGGAACAACTTGTACAAATAAGGAGAAAGCTGGGCCGGGCATACCGCATAATAGCGGCAGAAATCTACCACCAGCATAGGAAGCGGGAGCGTGTACCCTACAAGAAAGGGGTAGGCATAGAACATACAAAATCCGGGACGGGCAATTTGAACCCAGTCGTCTCTCCCCGCCGGTACCATCTCGACAAAGCTAGGAATGCTGCATCGTTCCCTCAAATCCGCTATCCCTACCTCCCCTATGAGGGGAGGGATATCCACCGGATCCGCCCCACCGTCAGCCGTGAAGTCGATCGCACTCTCCCCGGGCGGCGTAAAATTTCTTCTACAGAGGGGACCTCTTCACCCTCCACCAACTCTACATCTCCGGCGGCCGGAGCAGAGTTCTCAGTCGCCGGAGGAGCAACAGGAAGACTGTCACGGGAAGAAACACCAGCCATCTTTAGCCCAAAGAAAAGAGAGAAAGAACTCGACGGGAGAAGCGAAGAAATTAAGGATTGCTACGAGCGAAGGAGTAAGGTAGAGCTCGAATTAAGAGAAAAGGAGATATCCTGAGAATTTTTTCAAAGATGCACAATAAAGTGCGGAAAAAAAAATGATGGGGTTTCCCGATTTATAAGAGGCATAAATACCCCGAGCGCGAGACCCAATGGTCGCCATTAAGATCCAATGGGACGCGAAAAGTTTCAGGTCCTAAGAAACGTGCGTCATAACGACCGTTTACACTAAGCAACGCTTCATTTACCAACCGGCGCTTCAGTTTCGAAACCGTCATAACCGTGCGCGAACACTGATCGACACCCCCGAACAATTTCAAAACTCACAACGCGAAAAGAAATAGTATGGGGGTCAGATTCCTTCCGACTACGCTGCGCACGTGATCCACCCGTCGGAGTCGTCAAAGTACGACCCCGCCGAACGGAGGGACTAACTGTATTGGTCAGAAATCTGACCACCCCGACCGAGGCGACCACGACCCTGTTTCAGTCACCGTATGAAAGAAGTCAACGGAACCATTTTGACTCCATCACCGCGACATTCTCCACAAGTGACGAGGGTACGCCCCTCACCCCGACCAGTAGGCTTGCACAATTCTGATAAGACAAGTTATGTCTACGGAAAAAGCAGTTTTCTTTCGACTATAATTATGAAGTGAAGGGAACCCAGAAGAAGGGACTTCGGATCGACTTCTTCTCCAAAAAATCCAATAAGTCAGAGAACAGATTACAGGATTCCACCCCAAGGAAAAGGAAGCTCCATCTAGAAAGGAAGAGAGAGAAACACAACGATTGTAACCCCTTTCCCCTCCAAGGAGGGGGCAGGGCAAAGCTTCATCATGAATAAAATATTTTCGATGCTTCCTCCATTTTTGTATTTAATTGCCATTTCTTTATTTTTAGATCCGATACAAATTATAATTGACTATGATTTACCCCTTCATCTCTTTGATTGATTTGCTTAAAAAAAGTTTAACTTCTTTTTGAGTCAAACATCATTCACAGTTAGTCTTCTAACTTTTTTTATTAGGGGTTCTAATATTATTCCTCAAAAAGTAAACTCAACATACAAACAACTACAACTGGTTGCAGCCTTGTATAAAGATCTAGAAGAAGTTACACCTGAGATTCAAACCTGCAGCCTAAGCAAATTTTGAGTTATATTTGTCGATTTACACTAGCACCTGTTATTACACTGTATTTGTAAAATAAATTCTGGAAATATAAATGAATATAAACAGTAATGAATATAAACAGAAATGACATAAACCAATTCGAGCCCACTGAATTCACAGTGTTTCCTTAAGGAATTTAATCCCCTCCTAGTACCCAAGGTTATGGATTATTTCCTCCCAGGATAGAACGAATTACACACTGGTGTAGTGGTACTTCAAACCCCAGTGTTTCAGCGAACACAAAGTTCGGTAGCAAATCACACTTACTTTTGCTTTGTTTTGATGCTAAAAGTATGCAGAAGAAGGAGAGGAAACTCAGAAAATTGTAGTTAAAATTCTGAGCAGAATAGTGTTGTATTTATAGCCAAAGTTGGGTCTCTTCAGAATGGCTGTTTATGCAAAACGCCCACAACATAAATGCCATTACATAAATGGCCATTTACTCAATAATAAAGAGGGAAAATAAAGAGGGAAAATTGAAGAGGGTAGTTACTTTTCTGTTACCAAAACAGAAAAACGGATTGGATTTAATATTAATATTTAATATTAATATTTTGTTATTAAAACAAATATTTAATAACATTTCTGTTAATATTTTACTATTAACAAATAAATTTGGTCCAAAAAGTTAATCAATCAATCGATCATNTTTAATATTTAATATTTAATATTAATATTTGTTATTTAAAACAATATTTAATAACATTTCTGTTAATATTTTACTATTAACAAATAAATTTGGTCCAAAAAGTTAATCAATCAATCGATCATTTGACCAAATCCAAATCCGAATCCGAATCCGAAGCCGAAGCCGAAGCCGAAGCCGTAGCCGTAGCCGAAGCCGAAGCCGAAGCCGAGCCGAGCGAGCGACGACGACGACGGCGCGAGGCTTGCCTTCTTCTCAACTCTTTAAGAGCTAGAAGAAGAGCAATTGCTTATATACCCATAAAAACCCTCTTCCTCTTCCAATATGGGACAATGCCCATTTGCCAAGGGAGGGGGAACTTAAAATTTCACTCAAAAATTTCATTTCCCTCCATTTCCCATTCACCCTCTTTTAAGTATTTAATATATTAATTAAATACCTTAAAAACCCAACAATCCCCCACATGAATGGGGAATGGCTATATCACGGAAGTATGCATGAAAAACTGTGTGATTCACAAGTAAGGAGTAATTGCATCTGGATAAGTAGGTTTCCCTTTGAACTTTCCGTAGTGAACTTATGTCGGATATACTCGATCAATCGGTAGACTTGATATCTTTGAACCGTCGAACTTTAGTGTATACCTAGACAACCACAAGTCACACAACCAACCCTTAACCGTCTTTGGTTCTCATTGTTGTGTTCGTTTCAACCATGAACACCGCCTGGTTTCATAAGTGCGTAGAGAACTGGCCTTGCTGTGTTCTCCTTGAAGCGGCTAACACTTCACACTTACATAGGTGATTCCTAAACGTGTCATCCCGTAGATACACTATTTGATATACCCTGTATCAAATTTAGAAATCATTAAAAAGCCTTAATGCTTTATCCTTGGTACTGAACATTGTCTCATCACGAGAATGGACCAAAAGTTTAGTTGACAATGTTGAACCGTCATAAATGACTTTGTTTGATCTCCTTTAACCTAGATCTTGGGATCTCCAGTCTTCTAGGTAGAGTTACCGCCACTATGACTTGTTCTCGGCCACAGTCCCATTCCCTTTGATGACTTCTCAACTACCTCTCTAGTTAGGCCTTTTGTAAGTGGATCCGACACATTATCACTTGACTTTACATAGTCAATCGTGATAATTCCTCTAGAGAGTAATTGTCTAACGGTTTTATGTCTTCGTCGTATATGGCGAGACTTACCGTTATACATAACGCTCCCAGCCCTTCCAATTGCCGCTTGACTATCACAATGTATGCATATTGGTGCCAACGGTTTGGGCCAAAATGGAATATCTTCCAAGAAATTTCGGAGCCATTCAGCTTCTTCACCGGCTTTATCCAAGGCTATGAACTCAGCCTCCATTGTAGAGCGGGCAATACAAGTTTGTTTGGATGACTTCCAAGATACCGCTCCTCCACCAATAGTGAATACATATCCACTTGTGGACTTGGAATCAGTTGATCCGGTGATCCAATTTGCATCACAGTATCCCTCAATGACCGCAGGATATTTATTGTAGTGCAAAGCAAAGTCCTGGGTATGTACTAAATACCCCAAAACTCGTTTCATGGCCATCCAATGAGATTGTCCTGGATTGCTCGTATATCGACTCAATTTACTTATAGCACAAGCTATATCTGGTCGTGTACAATTCATGATGTACATTAAGCAACCCAACACACGAGCATAATCCAATTGTGATATGCTCTGGCCTTTGTTCTTTGCTAATGCAAGATTCACATCAATTGGAGTCTTTGCAATTTTAAAGCCCAAGTACTTGAATTTTTCAAGTACTGTCTTAATATAATGAGATTGTGACAATGCTAGACCTTGAGAAGTCTTATGGATCTTAATTCCCAGAATTAAATCAGCAACTCCCAAGTCTTTCATATCAAACTTGCTAGTTAGCATACGCTTAGTAGCATTTATGTTAGCAATGTCATTACTCATTATGAGCATATCATCCACATATAAGCAAACAATGACTATGTGATTTGGTAACATTTTAATGTACACACATTTATCACATTCATTTATCTTAAATCCATTTGACAACATTGTTTGGTCAAATTTAGCATGCCATTGTTTGGGTGCTTGTTTTAATCCGTAAAGGGACTTAACAAGTCTACAGACCTTCTTTTCTTTACCTGGAACCACAAACCCTTCAGGTTGTTCCATGTAAATTTCTTCCTCCAACTCTCCATTTAAGAAGGCCGTCTTAACATCCATTTGATGAATTTCAAGACCATAAACTGCAGCTAACGCTACTAACGTTCGTATGGATGTAATTCTTGTAACTGGAGAGTATGTATCAAAGTAGTCAAGACCTTCTCGTTGTCTATACCCTTTGACCACAAGTCTTGCCTTATACTTGTCAATAGTGCCATCATCTTTCATTTTCCTCTTAAAGATCCATTTAGAACCCAACGGTTTATTTCCAGGAGGAAGATCAACCAATTCCCATGTATGGTTGTTCAGTATGGATTCTATTTCACTATTGACCGCCTCTTTCCATAACAATAATTCCGAAGAAGACATAGCTTCTTTAAATGTTTGAGGCTCATTTTCCAATAAGAAAGTCACAAAATCTGGTCCAAATGAAGTAGACGTTCTTTGACGTTTACTACGTCTTGGATCCTCTTGGTTAAGTGTACTTTCTTTTGTTTCTTCCCGGGGTCGTTTAGATCCTTCACCAATCGACTCACATTCCTTTTTATACGGATATATATTTTCAAAGAACTCAGCATTATCTGATTCTATAACCGTATTATTATGAATGTCGGGATTTTCTGATTTATGAACCAGAAATCGATATGCTTTACTATTAGTCGCATATCCTATGAAAACACAATCAACGGTTTTCGGTCCTATTTTTACCCTTTTGGGTTTAGGAACTTGCACTTTTGCCAAACACCCCCACACTTTAAAATAATTCAAGTTGGGCTTCCTTCCTTTCCATTTTTCATATGGAATGGATTGTGTTTTGCTATGGGGTACTCGATTTAGTATTCGGCTAGCCGTAAGAATGGCTTCCCCCCACAAGTTCTGTGGCAAACCAGAACTTATCAATAATGCGTTCATCATCTCCTTTAATGAACGATTCTTTCTTTCTGCAATCCCATTGGATTGGGGCGTGTAAGGGGCCGTTGTTTGATGAATAATTCCATATTCTAAACATATTTGTTCAAAAGGAGATTCATATTCACCACCCCTATCACTTCTTATCATTTTGATTTTCTTATTAAGTTGCGTTTCAACTTCATTTTTGTATTGCTTGAATGCGTCTATTGCTTCATCTTTACTATTAAGTAAGTAAACATAGCAATATCGAGTACTATCGTCAATAAAAGTTATGAAATACTTTTTTCCACCGCGAGATGGTATTGACTTCATGTCACAAATATCTGTGTGAATTAAGTCTAAAGGATTTGAATTCCTTTCAACCGACTTATAAGGATGTTTAACATACTTAGATTCCACACATACTTGACATTTTGATTTGTCACATTCAAACTTGGGCAATACTTCCAAATTAATCATTTTCCGTAAGGTTTTATAATTGACATGACCCAAATGTACATGCCATAATTCATTTGACTCAAGTAAGTAAGACGAAGCTGAAATTTTATTATTATTTTCAACAACTATTACATTCAGCTTGAAAAGGCCCTCAGTGAGGTACCATTTTCCTACAAACATCTCATTCTTACTTATTACAACCTTATCGGAAACAAAAACACATTTAAACCTATTCTTAACAAGAAGTCCAGTAGAGACTAAATTCTTCCTAATCTCGGGAACATGAAGGACGTTGTTCAAGGTCACCACTTTGCCGGAAGTCATTCTGAGAAATATTTTCCCATATCCTTCAATCTTCGCCTTTGAAGCATTTCCCATAGAAATCGTCTCATCGGGTCCAACGGGAGCATAAGAAGCAAAAGCTTCTCTAACAGCACAAACATGGCGAGTGGCTCCAGAATCAATCCACCACTCTTTAGGATTGCCCGCCAAGTTGCATTCGGAAAGCATGGCACATAAATCATCAACATCATCATGCTTTTCAACCATGTTTGCTTGACCCCTTTTCTTGTCTTTCTTTGGAGCACGACACTCCGTAGATTTGTGTCCAGTTTTCCCACAGTTGTAGCAGTTTCCACTGAACCGCTTCTTGCTTGGGTTGTATTTCGGTCCAGAAGCCTTCTTTCTCTTTTTGTTCTCTTCAACAATATTTGCTCCCATTATTGTTGAATTTCCACGGCCTCTCTTTTCCGCAGCTTTGTTGTCCTCTTCGATTCTCAACCGAACAATGAGATCTTCAAGGGACATCTCCTTGCGTTTGTGTTTCAAGTAGTTTTTGAAGTCCTTCCACAAAGGAGGCAACTTCTCAATCATCGCTGCTACTTGAAATGCTTCATTGATAACAAGACCTTCAATGAAATTTCTATTAGTAAAAATACTAAGATTACTACTTTCAACATCAATATTAAATTGAGTTATACCTTCAGCAAGGAGATCGTGAATAATCACTTGCAATTCCTGGACTTGGGTAATAACAGACTTGCTATCTACCATTTTGTAGTCCAAAAACTTTGCAGCAACAAACTTTTTCAACCCGGCATCTTCGGTTTTGTATTTCTTTTCAAGCGCAGTCCACAGTTCCTTTGACGTTTCCACGCCACTGTAGACGTTATACAAACCATCCTCCAGCCCGCTTAGAATATAATTCTTGCACAAAAAATCTGAATGCTTCCATGCCTCAATTACGAGAAAGCGTTCAGTTTCTGGAGTTTCATCGGACAGCACAGGAACATCTTCCTTGATGAACTTCTGGAGACTTAGAGTAGTCAGATAGAAGAACATCTTTTGCTGCCAGTGCTTGAAATCAATCCCGAAAAATTTTTCGGGTTTCTCCGCCGGTGCCAATGCTGCCGGTGTCGTTCGGCTTGTTGACGCATTGGCAGTCACCATTGGAACCACTTGGTTCTCATTCTCATTAGTCATTTCTGTAAAAGAATGACACAAACGTTAAAATCACGTAGTTTTTAATAGAGTACAAAACCACAAAGGTTTTACTCTTCCAGAAACAGTAAGTACAAATACAGAAAATAAATTATTAAATTCCTTAAGCTTGTTAGTAGACTGTATTTGTAAAATAATTCTGGAAATGTAAATGAATATAAACAGAAATGAACATAAACAGAAATGACATAAAATCAATTCGAGCCCACTGAATTCACAGTGTTTCCTTAAGGAATTTAATCCCCTCCTAGTACCCAAGGTTATGGATTATTTCCTCCCAGGATAGAACGAATTACACACTGGTGTAGTGGTACTTCAAACCCCAGTGTTTCAGCGAACACAAAGTTCGGTAGCAAATCACACTTACTTTTTGCTTTGTTTTGATGCTAAAAGTATGCAGAAGAAGGAGAGGAAACTCAAAAAATTGTAGTTAAAATTCTGAGCAGAATAGTGTTGTATTTATAGCCAAAGTTGGGTCTCTTCAGAATGGCTGTTTATGCAAAACGCCCACAACATAAATGCCATTACATAAATGGCCATTTACTCAATAATAAAGAGGGAAAATAAAGAGGGAAAATTGAAGAGGGTAGTTACTTTTCTGTTACCAAAACAGAAAAACGGATTGGATTTAATATTAATATTTTGTTATTAAAACAAATATTTAATAACATTTCTGTTAATATTTTACTATTAACAAATAAATTTGGTCCAAAAAGTTAATCAATCAATTGACCAAATCCAAATCCAAATCCAAATCCGAAGCCGAAGCCGAAGCCGAAGCCGAAGCCGAAGCCGAAGCCGAAGCCGAGCGAGCGACGACGACGGCGCGAGGCTTGCCTTCTTCTCAACTCTTTAAGAGCTAGAAGAAGAGCAATTGCTTATATACCCATAAAAAACCTCTTCCTCTTCCAATATGGGACAATGCCCATTTGCCAAGGGAGGGGGAACTTAAAATTTCACTCAAAAATTTCATTTCCCTCCATTTCCCATTCACCCTCTTTTAAGTATTTAATATATTAATTAAATACCTTAAAAAACCCAACAGCACCTTCCCTTATATCATTGGAATTCGACTACTTATATAAACGAGAAAAAATGTTTATAGTCTATTTGCATAGTATCTTTCTTTACCGACAAAGCGGATTCAATTAAACCTCTTCAAACTATGTAGCTTCGCACAAAAGGGAACAAGAAAACCCAAGCACATATGCTAATAAAGAGAAATTAAAGTATCTCTACACCTTAATCGCCAATTAATATTGTTAATTTAATAATCAACCATCAACCAATATGTTCAAGGAAAGTCTAAATATGAAACTAAAAAATAGGAACAAGAATACAACCACATTCCATATTATACACCTTTTACATGCTCAGGGGCAAAGCTAGTATGCAGTTTACAGATTCAGTCGAACCCATAATTTTGGTCCAAACTATGTAGTTGTCTTAGAAAATTCATAAATGTATAAATTATTAATTTATAACCGAATAACATAAAAGTATAAGAATTTTAAACCCATAGCTTCAAATCTTGGCTCCACCTCTGTCCGCATTAATATACTTAAAAAAACCAAACAATATTTTGGCTAACTTACATGCAACTCACTTATTTCGATGATATTTGTTATTTTTCACCCGCACATTTTACTGACTGATAAACATATGGAAAGAGAAGCTTTTTGGTCTCTACTACAAATGATTCTTCTTACAAATGATTCCGAAAAAAAGGAGCATTAAACTAATTAAGGAGTAAAGTTACTTTCCTCCATAAATTTATTATTTTTTTGTTTCTATCCGGTGTCTGGTCTCCGCATTGTGGTCCCACTAAATCCGGATTCGCATTGAGAAGTCTCACATTGGGGGTAAATCGTTCCTAACAGAGCGATTCCATACCTAGGACTCGAACCCGAAACCTCTTATTAAGCTTGAAAGAGTACTTACCACTCTACCACAACACTTATTGGTACTTTCCTCCACAAATTATGCAAGAGCTTGTAGCAGAGTCAAAATATATTAATACTCGATATAGATTTGGATGTAATATATCTATCTTTTTTAAAATATTACTTTACATACTTACAACGAAATTTTTATATTATTTATAAAGTTTTATAATTCAAATTATTCAACAAGTATTTAAAAGTAGCTGGTAAAGAAAAAACTTTTTAATTTCTCAAATAGAATTGCATGTGATAGTTGTTTCCTAATTTAGTATAATTGAATTTGCCTGTCGATGATTTTAGTTTGTTTTCGGCAAGAACATTTAAATTTTCCAATTGCTAGTCACTCTTTAAGTACCTTCTGTTTCATTTCGGTCAAGTATATTTTTTTTAATGGTTCATGTATCACTTGAATAATAGTACAACGAAACATTGGAATATGCGATCCTAGTTGACAAAAGAAGGATCCATTGAAAATATCCAATCCATGTGGCAAATCTGTTTGTGGTGGAAAAAAGTCGACAATAAAAAGAAATAAATAGAATATAGAAAATTATTGAATTTATTTGCTCCGATACAAGAGATCGGCCCCGAAGCAAAATATGGTGGGTGCCAGCAACTTTCACTTATTAGGAGTAGGGGCTGAAAAGAGCTCTTCGTATAGGTTAGATTTTCTGGACTTTTCTAGTACCAATACAATATGAAAGAATCCTTTAGAATTTCTAAGTATGTGAATGAAATTAAAAACCTCTGCCCAGGTTTGAGTAGAAGAGACATACTTGGGAGAAGATCGAAATTGAGCAGCTTAAAGTTCCAACAAACTAAATATTATAATGAAAGGTTAGAAGCAACAAGCACCAGTGGTCTAGTGGTAGAATAGTACCCTGCCACGGTACAGACCCGGGTTCGATTCCCGGCTGGTGCATCCCTGTGGGTATGCTGTGATGAATACATGCGCTCAATGCGGTGATTTGGGTCTCCGCACTAGTCCTATGGACGAAAATTTGTGCATCTGAGCTTCCCCATTTTTTTTTCTTTTGTTTTTAGGGGTTCTAATATTCCTCAACAAGTAAACTCACCATACCAACAACAAAGTTACACATGGGATTCAAACCTACAAGTTAAGCACTTTTTTAGCTACATTTGTGGCTACACTAGAATTCGACTACTTATATAAACGGAGGATATGACCCTTCATAGGAGGGTTAGTAGGTAGTCGAGCGTTCTGCGTATGTCTGCTCAGCTCGATAGCATTAGTGTTAGTATGGTATCTCTGTATTCTTAGATTGTTATTACTACTTGGTGTTTACTTGCTTTCTTGGTTTTGGTCTTTTTGTTTTGTCTGGTTGTTATTACTACCTGTTGCTATTACTTTTTTCATTCTTCCTCTAGCCAAGGGTCTATCGGCAACAACCTCTCTGCTCTTCCACGGTAAGGGTAAGATTGCGTACATTTTACCCTCCCATACCTCATTCATGGGTAGGGCTGGGCATATATCGGGTAAAACCGATAACCCGAACCGTTAATTGTTTATTGGGTTATCAGTATCAGGTTATTGGGTTAATGGTTCGATAATGGTTTAGAATTTTTTCACTATTGGGTTATCGGTTCGGGCCTCGGTTTGTCAATTTTGTTAATGGGTTAACCGATAACCCAATAAGAATTAATAAAATTACGACTTTACCCTTAAGTATATACAAATGCTAGGGCTTCAGTTCATTCTCTCCTATTCGTTCTCAACAGAACTCTTCAGTTGCTTCATCCTCATTCTTCATAGACCTTACTAGTTACTCCTAGTGTAAGTCTTTAGTATATTATATGTGAATTCTTCTCTTTGCTTAACTCCAGTGAATTGTCTTCTCTTTTTTGCTTAGCTCTAGATTGAGTTATCTTATCAGGTAAACCGATAACCGAACTGATAATGATCGATAACCGATTAACCGATATTCGATAACTGATATCTTATTGGTTCGGTTATCGGTTTATCAAATTTGTAAACCGATAACCGATAATATTCATAACCGAACCGAATCGACCGATGCCCACCCCTATTCGTGGGAACTCACTGGGTTATTGTTGTTGTAGTAGTAGTATATAAACAGGAAAAAAATATTTATACTCTATTTGCATAGTATTTTTCTTAACCGACAAAGCGGATTCGATTGAACCTCTTTAAACTATGTGGCTTTGCAGAGAAAGGAACAAGAAAAACCAAGCACATATGCTAATAAACAGAAATTAAAGTGTCTTTACACCTCAATCGCCAATTAATATTATTAATTCAATAATCAGTCATCAACCAATATGCTCAAGGAAAGTCTAAATGTGAAACTAAAAATAGGAACAAGAATACAACCACATTCCATATTATACACCTTTTACATGCTCAGGGACAGAGCTAATATGCAGTTTACGGGTTCGGCCGAACCTAGTAACTTTAGTCCAAACTTTATATTTATCTTAGGAAATTCATTAAATATGTATAAATTATTAATTTACAACCGAGTAACAGAAAAGTACAAGAATCCCGGCCCCGTAGCTTCAAATCTTGGCTCCACCTTTGTCCGTACTATACCAACTTTTTACCTAGTTAGTCATAAGGATTCCTGAAATTTTTGAGAAGTTCAGGGATGTCATAACCAAGCATGTCATCAACAACTTGTATTAACTTAGGTTTCAACTTCTCAAACTTGTCAATGCTATAACCACTTAAAACTTCTCAAAAATGTTCGATATTTGGAAAATCCCCGGCTGGCAAATGATGTTCTTTTTGAATCTGTTTGTAAGAAATGAAAACATTAAGACATAATACTCGAAAATGTTAACTTAACGACGATCACAAGCCTTCTTTGGTATGTTTTTCAGGTCCGTAAGGAGATCATCTTGTTCCTTTTCAAAAGGTTCTTTCCCCATAGGCCCGGTGGGAGCTTCATTTATAGGTATGTCAGTAAATGATCTGTAAAAAGCCAAAACATCGATAGAGTTTAGCAAAATGCGTGTATTGGTAAAAATAAATATTACATGTGGATTTATGTGAATGGCTGGTAAGACAAGACACGTGGATCATCGAGAAAGTGACAGTCGGAGAAATGCATTAAAAGAGGAACGAGTCGTAACAGATACGAGCAAATCACCCACGAGAAGAGAAGATATGGTCGTTCAAGTTTAAACAGTTACATGAAGAGATACCGGCGGAATGAATCGAGACAGTAAAAAAGAAAAGATTCATTGATCTCCAATTAATGAGCATGGATGATTACAAACGTTACAGAGTCTTCAAGAAACAGTTACGATTACCAATTATAACGTTTCATTAATGTCATTAACGCTCATAATGACTCAGTCATAAAAGGGAAAAAGACGTTGTACTTAGAGGTCACTATATAAGGGAAAGAAATTTTATCTGTATGGACATGTTCTGATTATTATTGGAATACAATCATTTACTTTTGCTTTCTATTGACTACTTTGCTATTTCATATTTTAATTTCCTTTTATTATTGCAAGAATATTAATTTTCTTGATTATCAATAACCCGAGTACTTCTAAAAATAGGCTTTGACCGAAATTCCTATTTTTTGGTTAAACAAATTGGTTGCGTTACCGGAAAACTGATAATCTTTTCACTTTCCAAATTCATTTTTCTGTCAAATAATCATGTCGAACGTTAACGACAACAACCAACAAAACCTACAAAACCAACAAAATCAGCAACATCAGTTGAACCGGAAAAATCAACAAGAGAATGGAACTCCAGTCCCTTAACCACGAAACTCTCCTAAACGGTCCCGAGAAGGGTCACCTGACAGATCAGTGTCACGTGCGAATGACCAACATGGAGATGATCAAGCTATTGATGAAGCATTGAAGCAATTAATCGCAGAACATGTCAACAATGCTCTTCAAGCTTTTGTTAGTGAGTTACCAACTGTACCACCAACCCCACCTCCGAATAACACCGCAACCATAGAAAATCCACACTCGGGACTCGCCAATTCGGGCAGTGGAGGAACTCATAGTGAATCTCGCGATGGAAGGTCAGGTATTCCAATTAATTCTGATTTACAAAGTTAAGTACAAACTTTGCAGAAACAGCTCAAGGAGCAGAACGATCGCATAGAGCAGATACCTGGTGTTCCACCTATAATCAAAGGAGTGGATATGAATAAACATTTCCAACAACCCTGGAAGCCAAGTGCCTTTCCTTTGCCTATTCCAAAAAAGTTTAAGATGCCTGATATCGCAAAGTATGATGGGACAACCGATCCACGAGATCATGTAACTGCATTTACAACTAGCGTGAAGGGCAACGACTTGACCAAGCAAGAGATTGAATCAGTTAGGGGTGTTCAAAGCCGAACCGAAACCGAAAACCGAACCGAAACTGAAGCTTAATGGCTTATTGGTATCGGGTTAACTGTTTAACGGACGGGGAACGAATTGAATTTTTTTTATTAACGACTTATCGGTTTGGGGGCGGATTATTCAATTTTCTTAACGAATAATCCGTTAACCCGTTAAGAATATATATATACATATAAAATTTATTTTTATCCATATGTATATTAAATAATCAAAAATCCTTCTTCCACTTCCAGTACTCTATCTGTATTCTGTATTATTAATTTACTATTAGACAAATTTTAATTGCTTGCTCGCGCATTCTTTTCAATCCTATCAAACCAAATACAATTTACTTAATTGCTTCACGTATTCTTACCACCTCCAGTAGGTGCAGTGGAAGTACCAAAAGTTAACAATCAAGAGATAGTTTAACGAGTAGAATCTGCTGTTAAATTGGGTTTAACACATACATCTGCAGGTTTGCTTGCATGTAAAAAAAACGTCAGTCCGCACACATTTCGGCAGGTGTTCTTGGATTGTTTAGAAATTAAAGCGACATCTAAAGAAAATTGGAGCAGTTATAAAACAAGAGCAAGAAATCTCGTTCTTTGACCAACTTCAGCATACATTTGAAGCACGGCGAAGAAAATTTTGGACCCTCGCTAAATTTGGTAAATTGCGTCATGTGCAATATAGATTGAATTAGGCCGATAAAACGCCAGATAACCGCCCGATAAGAGCTAAACCGATACCGATCTTCCCGATATCTTATCGGATACCTAGCGGATCAATAAATCTAAAAGCCGATAACCGATAAACCAAACCGCCCAATCCGCCCGATAAGCAGCCCTAGAATCAGTGATGGTCAAAATATTTGGTGAAACACTCACAAAGGGAGCACTAACATGATATTCTCTTTTACATGAAAATTCCATTGATTCTTTTGCTGAGCCTGCAGATTCATTTATAAAAGCGCACTTGGGAGCTCAGAAAGTTGAAAAGAGGATGAAAGACATCTTCAAAATAAAACAAGGAGATACAGAGCTACTCAGGGAATTCGTAGATAGATTCCAGCGTGAAAGAATGATGTTACCACATGTACCTGACAATTGGGCCGCTATGGCATTTGCAAGTAATCTAAATGAAAAAAGCTCAGAAGCCTCGAGGAGGCTCAAAGAAAGCTTGCGAGAATTCCCTGCAACAACTTGGAATGATGTTTACAACAGGTATAACACGAAGCTGCGGATAGAAGAAGATACTATCACTCAGTCCCGGGGAAATGAAAGAGTAAGTTCTAAGCGACCAGAAACTGAAAAAAGGTCAGGTAAGAACAGGTACGAACCTTACATGGGACCAGCAGGAAGGGATTCATGTTCAAAACAAGAGAACCCGAGGTACAATTCGAGAACAAGGGACAGAGATTCGGGTTCGTCGTTCAGGTTTGGAAAGGAGCGAGACACGCGGGACAACGACAGAAGTTCAAAAGCGAAGATTGGTGGCTACAGTTTCAATGTTAGCACATCTGAGTTAGTAGCTGTTTTAAGAAGCATGGGAGATAAGGTGCGGTGGCCAAAGGCAATGAGATCGAACCAAATAGAAGAAACCCTGATTTCTGGTGCGAGTTTCATAATGATCACGGTCACAAAATAGCAGATTGCTACAAGGTGAAGTAGAACACTTATTAAAACAAGGCTACTTAACCGATTTGTTTAGTGAGAAGGGTAAGCAAGCATATATGAAGAATACACAGGAGCCACTAAAACCTCCGTCACCAAAAAGAACAGTTAATGTCATAAGCGGAGAGGAGGAGGTCAATGGCGTGACATATACGGCTGCAAAGAAGGTGTCAAAAATCACAGTCACCCACGGGAAGCGGGTTCGCCATGTTTTGGAATAAGACAATATAACATTTGATGATGCAGACGCAGATGGCGTGTTGATCCCATACAATGATGCACTGGTAATATCTTTACTTGTACATGATACTAATGTGGAACGAGTTTTGATTGATCCAGGTAGCTCTGTAAATATCATTCTTTTAAGAGTGGTAAACGAGATGCAAGCCGATGACAAGTTGGTACCCAAAGCACGTACCTTATCTGGATTTGACAATTCAAGCGTTGTCACAAAAGGGGAGATAATACTCACCACATTCGCAGAAGGAGTAGTTAAAGATACGAAATTTCAAGTAATAGATATGGATATGGCGTACAATATGATCCTTGGCAGACCTTGGATTCACGAGATGGATGATGTTCCATCTACCTTACTTTAGGTTATCAAGTTCCCTTCGCAATGGGGAATAAGACAAATCCGTGGTGATCAACAGGCTTCTCGAAGCATTAATTCAGTGGCAGATTCAAGCGTAAAAAAGGATGCTGCAGATGAAAAATAGCAATTACAGAATTCAGTTGAGGGTTTAGCAACGCAAACCTCAACTGTAGATGGACAAACGGATGTAGACTCAAGGCCTGATACTATTCAAGAGCTAGAAGAGAATGAAAACATCAAAACAACAATTGAGGAACTGGAAGAGGTGGTGCTATTTATACATTGGCTGGATAGAAAAGTATACGTCGCACCAACCTGAGCTTGGAGATGAAAGGTAAGTTAATTGAATTCTTAAAAGCTAATGCAGACTGCTTTGCTTGGTCGCATTCAGATATGACAGGTATACCACCGGAGGTCATGACCCATAAGCTAAATGAAGATCCAACGTATCCACCTGTCAAGTAGAAAAAGAAGCAAGGATCCTTCAAAAACCAGGTGATTCAAGATGAGGTACAAAAGCTTTTAAAAATCGGGTCTATCTGTGAGGTAAAATATCCTAATTGGCTAGCTAATACTGTAGTGGTACCCAAAAAAATGGTAAATGGCGAGTTTGTATAGACTATACTGACTTGAATAAAACTTGCCCTAAAGATTCTTTTCCATTACCGCTGCGGGACATGAATTGTTAAGTTTTTTAGATGCCTATTCAGGATATAATCAAATAAAAATGGATCCTTCAGATGAGGAAAAAACTTTCTTTATTACAGACAGGGGGACTTACTGTTATAAAGTTATGCCTTTCAGCCTAATGAATGCTGGAGCCACGTACCAGAGGTTAGTAACGAAGATGTTTCAAGAACATCTGGGAAAAACCATGGAAGTTTATATCGATGATATGCTAGTCAAATCACAACAGGCGGGGGATCATATCCAACATC
The DNA here is from genome assembly GCF_001879085.1 of Nicotiana attenuata. Taxonomy (NCBI): domain Eukaryota; kingdom Viridiplantae; phylum Streptophyta; class Magnoliopsida; order Solanales; family Solanaceae; genus Nicotiana; species Nicotiana attenuata. The sequence continues at coordinate 18,494 of NW_017676447.1, forward strand.
TGTTAGATACGTTTCAGATTCTCTGCAAATTTGATATGAAGTTAAATCCCGAGAAGTGTGCATTTGGCATGTCTTCAGGTAAATTTTTAGGTTTCCTAGTTTCTAACCGAGGAATTGAAGTAAATCCAGCGCAGATTAAAGCCATTGAAGAAATATCGGATATACTCACAAGCAAAAAAGAAGTACAAAGGTTGATAGGTAGGATAGCAGCATTGGGAAGATTTATTTCTAAATCTTCAGAGAAAAGCTTTAAGTTCTTCTCAGTATTGAAAAAGCAAAGCCAATTTGAATGGACTGAAGAATGCCAACAAGCGCTCAAAAATCTGAAGACATACTTGTCGAACCCACCGTTGCTGGCTAAACCAAAGGACGGTGAAAGGCTACTCATCTATCTCGCTGTGTCAGAAATGGCAGTAAGTGCAGTGTTAGTCGAGAAGATAAAGGTAAACAATCTTCAATTTATTATGTTAGCAAGTCCTTACTAGATGCTGAAACTCGATATCCTCATTTTGGAAAAACTTGTTTTACCACTAATTATGGCATCTAGAAAATCAAGACCTTATTTTCAATGTCACCCTATTTCTGTAGTGACCGCCTACCCCTTACAAAATATATTGCACTAAGCAAGAGTTATCAGGCAGGTTAGCCAAGTGGGCCATAGAACTAAGTGAATATGACATCACATATCAACCTAGAACTGCGATAAAATCACAGGTTCTAGCCGATTTTGTGGCAGACTTTAGCCTAGGGATGGTAACAGAAGCAGAAAAAGAACTACAGGTATTTAACGGGTCTAATCCAGGTACTTGGATCCTGTTTACCGATGGCTCCTCGAATGATAAAGGAGCGGGTTTAGGCATTATTCTAATCCCACCTACGAGAGAAACTATAAGGCAAGCCATAAAGTGCCATCCAATTACTAATAATGAAGCAGAATATGAAGTTGTGATTGCAGGTTTAGAATTGGCACGAGAGCTCGGAATAGAGCAGGTCATAATCAAAAGCGACTCGCAACTCATGGTTAATCAAATGCAGGGGACTTATATAGCTAGAGAGGCGAGGATGCAACAATATTTGGAAAAGGCACGAGATTTGATCAGGCAATTCCAATCTTGGAAAATCGTGCAGATACCCAGGGAAGAAAATATCGAAGCAGACGAATTGGCTAATCTTGCATCCGCTGTAGAAGTAACAAATGAAGAAAATGCTTCCGTAATACATTTATTTCATTTAGCACTCGACCAAAGATAAAAACGAGGTAAATTTCAATAATTTAACCTAGGATTGGAGAAACGAGATCGTCAATTTTGTTGCAGTACGGAATTCTACCTGAAGATAAGAAAAAGGCTCAGGCACTTCGACGAAAAGTGCCTGAACATGTCTGATCCAATGGTTAGCAGTAGAATTTTCAGAGCGATAATATTTTCTCGTGGCATATTCTGCTCGACGTATTTTTAGAAGTGTTGCCTCTTTTTTTAAGTGCCACTTATCTGTATGGATACATCGCCTAAGGTTTTTCTCACTTAATGGAACCAGGATAGAGATGCTCTCCCCATTTGCTCAATTTTGGTTTCGTCTCTTTATTTTTATTTTTATTTTTAGGCATCTATTCTTCAAGCGCTTCATAAAGTTTCAGCATTAAGATCTAAATTTTGTAATCTTAACATTTGATTTATTCATAAAGTATACACATCTATACAATATGATACGAAATATAAATCATAACCATTTAGCATTATAACTAAGCATATAACAGTAGACCAAGCAATTGCAGAAATTTCTTGTTAAAGTTGAAGCAATTGTCCCTTTTCCCCCAGATTGATCAAGTTCCACTTTTAGAAACCTGTGAAATTAAAATTACAACCATTATACTCCAACTAAATGAATCACAATATTCAGTAACACCATGTTGACGAAGCAGGCACATTGACTACTCTGATTGGGCGTGGACGGGGAAAAAGTAGCAGCTAAAAGAAAGATAAAAGGTATTAGCGATGAAGTAATTGGGGGATCTGATATAGATTGAAAAGAGGGATGACTTTGAAAGCTAAACCAGCTAACGAAGGGGTTGGGATTCGCCTCGCCCTAGTATACCAACCAACGACGACTGAATAATGGAGAAGGATCATAGTCATGTAACAGTAAGAAAAGAGAATCTATAGCAGTAGTAAGTAGCAATAGAAAATCAACAACAACAGCGTGCAACTTTTGAAGCGAGTTATACAGAAAGAGCTAAGCACTCTCAGTATTTTCAGCAAATAGTTACAGGTTTAGCAGAAAAACGGAATGAATAAATATATAAGTAATTCCATTTTCCCATTAATCCCTTTCTATAAGCTAAGTCCACAAGATATGAAAATGGGTTACCATCAAACAATGTCCAGAAGGACTAAGCTCAAAAATCAGATTGAAACACAAGTATTACTATTTATTAGCGCTAATCCTTTACTTTTTTTTTTTGTGGAGAAAGAAAATAAGAAAACAAGAATATAAGAATCTGGGAGAAAGAAACTCCATCTAAAGCACGCGTAGATATAGATACTATTCTGCTTAAATGAAATCTCATACAAAATAATATAATTATAAAAGTTTGAAGAAAAAGAGAAATCCAATTGAAGAATACTGTAGTGATGTAAGTAAAATTGATTGTAAGAAAAAAAAATATGCACGAGTAAAATCAGCTAAAATTACCATCATGCATATTGAAAACTCAAGATGTACCAACATTTATTCCAAACAGGATTGAAGCACATGCATTGATGAAGAAAAAGAGGAAAATGCAAAGGTGTTAGATTTCTCTGCTTCTCAGTAGCGAGAAACTAAAAAGTCACAAAAAAAAAACAAATTTTCCATATTTCAATCTCTATTTTCAAAATTTTAGTTCATACATCACTCTAAAGACCTAAATAGACACCATCCAATAATAAGTTCAAGAATACAGTAGGAACACAAGACTTACCAAATCTTGTAAACCATCTTAAGAAGACCTAAACATCAAAATATAAAAAGAAAAATAAAGCAGATGACCAAAACCAAACATTGAGCAACAATTTAAGGAAGAGAAGAATAAAAGAAAAAATTTCACCAGGAACAAAGACAGAGGAATCGAAGGAAAGAGACATGGGAAATTGAAAATCTTGGTAGAGAAGAAGGCAAAAGGATGGGGAGAGGCGGGGAGCCTAAACCCACGTGGTGATCGGAGTTGAACACCTGGAGGTATAATGGTTTATTAAAGAGTGAATTACCTAATTACATAATTGTCCAAATACCAAAAATACCCTTGGTCGTCCGAGGGACTTTTACTTATTATATAGTTAAACTATATACGGCAACATTCCGAGCATCGACAGAGTACTGGACTAGGGTTACATTAGTTGCCAATACCATCAAGGTTTCACTCGTGATATGTAAATCGTATAGATCAATGTATTGTGGAGCTTTATCACGAGTGAAAACTTGAAAAGGTATTTTATAATTCCATGAAATATAATTCTTGCTGGTGAAGCAAGTTAGTATTCATTTAACCCTGTATCACGCACTCCATGTATGATTTTCAACGGATCAGTGATAGAATCGCTGGCAGGGTGCGACTTCTTTAAAGGGGTGCTTCTTTTTTCTCGAGGATTTATTTGCCAACCTAGAAATCTCTTATGTGATGCTATCAAAATACATTTCTGGTCCCAACACCCTAGAAATTAATATAGTGTGATTGAATAGCTACAAACTTAATTACGTGTGAGCTTTTTGACATTTATATTGATTTGAAGCCTTAGATTAGCTTCTTATAAATTCATAAAAATGACACGTATAAATGTATTTCATTATGGAATATTTTATACGTCTATAAAGAGGAAGGACTTCTGCCTAAACCAAATCCCACAGCGAGCTTGAACCCAAATCAATTTTTTACTCTAACGAAATCAATTTTTTTTGTCGCTAAATTTAGTTTGCTACGCCTAGCTCATCTATCGGATAAACATCATTGTACCATCAATGTTTGAATAGATTAAAAAAAAAAAAAGAATAATCATTAAATATGTTATAGTATTATTTAAAATTAAGTAACTTCTTTCGTTAAAGTTAGATTCTTATATTACTATTATACATTAGAAAATAGTCTGATTTTTGCGGTTGATCGCAATGGAGCTCCAATTTAAGTTAAAACTTAGAATCCAAGAATAAATGTGGACCTCCTTTCTCGATGAATTTGAATACGTAAAATCCATTAATTCAAAACCGAGTTATATTAACGATAAGATTCAATTTTATTCGTAGAGTAAAAAATTGAGATAAAGATATGAATGGACAAAAAGTGTGAACAACATATATAATAGAGCAATTTCATTAGTAGAGTAACAAATGGAGATATTTTCCTTTAAATTCTCAACGAGTATGCTGTATTTAAATTTTTACGTTGGTTCTAGACGGTCTCACTATAATTTAGACTACTATATCAACTTTGCACAATTCCCTACATAATTTTTTTTTTTAATAGAGAAATCGATGTCTTAATATAGATCTCATACACGGTTTGACACTTCAATTTTTGTATTGTGAACCTTTACTCTTTTTGGAAATCGAATTATCATGCAGCCTTTATAAATTTACCTAAGTTTTCTCTACCGATTATGAGCTCTCTGAGTGTCGTAATTCTCTCCCGAGTAACTACCACAAATTACTAGACATATTCTTCCGAATTACGCTAGCTGACAATAAGTTACGGCTCACTCGGATCGCACCAAGGTTTCGTTATTCTTAATCCCACTTTTAACCCTCCGTATTGATCCCTCATATACGTTAAGAGTGATGTTGTTCAACAACTACCTAAATATGCACTCTCTTCCGAGCAATACACACTAAATAGGCACAGTCGATTGAGAGCGCTTCAACCAACCACAATATAAACGTAGTTGAACAAATAGAGAAATTCAACGGCTCAATTATATAAAAACATAACAACAATTTATCCTACAAAAGGTTCTATCAAAACTCTAGATAACAAATTAGTTATTCATAATAGTATGCAAAACTACAATACTAGAATTCATAACCAATAATAAAAATAGGAAGAAGGAAGTGAAAAACTCATAGAAGAATTTCCGCCTTGCTCTTAGTGTGTTCTTGCCTCCTTAGGTCGAATCTCCTCTCAAATCTGTCCAATCTCGGTCTCTCAAAACGGTATTTAATGACTATTTATATATGTAGGGAAAAGACCTAGACGAAATAACAAGTCCAAAACCATATAGAAGAGAAAATAGGCTGGAAACCGGGAACACACGAAACCTTGCGCTAACGCGAGCTTTTTGGCTCGCGACGCCTGACTCTGCTGCTTCGTTTCTCATTTGCTTTGCTTGTTGTAAACTAATGTTCTTTCACGTTTTCTCATTCTGTTCCTTTCTTTTCAATTTGTTTGTTTTGTCTTCTTTTGATTTCTTTTGTCCCCTAACTAAATAATCACAACTTCATTCTTGTAATGCATAAAATACACATAAAATCTCTATTTTGCTTCCAGTTTCATCTTTAACATACATACACATAAAATAAATTTAATTAAGCACAGATATAGTATAGTTTAGCATTAAATCCCCAAAATGCAAGGTAAATAATGTACTAAAATATGAAGTTATAGCCGAGTTTCCTACAATATCATTGGTTTATCCTAGTTCCTTTCGTAATTTAACGTACCGTCTCCCCTCCTCGAGTTGTTAGCTAAGCAGTGCAGTATGGATTCCTTCAATTACAAGATGTATAAATACAGCTTTTTTTTTTTTGGTAATGAAGAAATTTATTCCGCCCTATTTAAATGTTATTATAAATTGGGACTTTTCTAGGACACAAAGTTCCTAGCTTGTCCAGTTCAAAAATAGAAACAACAAAGGGGGGCGGGGAGAAGTACAATATAGGATTTCCAAAAAAGTTCGAGTTGCTTCCATTTTTTGCCATAACATCAGCCACTCCATTTGCTTCTCTGACAATGTGAGTGACCTGTGGCTCTCCTGCTCTAGTAAGCATCCATCTGCAATCAGTAATCAAGTTTTGATACGCACCATTATCGTTAGTAAGCATGTTAACTAGAGCACTGCAGTCTGTTTCAACCACTAATCGCCTAATATTTTGTTGTATAGCTATTTTTCGACCCTGAATAAGGGCGAGGCCTTCCGTGTATATGTTGGTAGCGTGAGGAGTGGACATGTTAAAGCCTATAATCCAGTTACTATCACAGTCTCTGATAACCCCTCCAATGCCACCCCTCCCGGGGTTACCTAAGCTAGAGCCATCTATGTTTAGTTTAAAAGTTCCCCGATCAAGAGGCTTCCATTTTATGTAGATGGTAGTCGTGGGGTTAGGACTCTGGATAGATTCTATTAATAATTTAAACTCTGTTGCACTTTTAACGATGTTTTTCAAGGAGAGGGGGGATTTATTGTTGTTAAAAATAAAATTGTTCGTATGAATCCAAATATGCCAAAGAGTAAAGGGCAGGATATCCGCCTTAGTTAAGTATCTGTTGTAAGAGGATTTTGTGAGACAAAGAGGTTTTAACCAGTTATGCATAGTGAGCTCGTTGCGTGGCTGATCCGGGTATTTATAAGAACTTCCCAGTTGATCCCAAATAGGTTTTGCGTGTAGGCAGTTGAAGAACATGTGTTCCATGTCTTCTTCTTCATTTTGGCAGATATTACAAGTACTGGAGTTAGTGATTTTTCTATTGTAAAGCATTTTGGAGGTAGGTAACCTATTGTGGACAACTATCCATAAGAAGGTCTTAATTTTATTTAGGGTATCTAGCTTCCACAGCCAAGAAAAATCTATCCAGTTTCCTTTTTCTTTCGATTGGTTTTTAACAATTTTGTACGTCGCCTTCGTAGTGAATGCTCCATTAGGTCCCTGTGACGACCCAAAGGGTCATCACCTATTTTTTTACCCATTCTGTGCTTCCGAGGCCTTGAAAACCTCATTTATAGTCGCCTAGTTTTGCGTGCACAGTCAGGGCGCGTAGCCAGAAAGCTTAAATGCAAAATTCTGTGAAATATGCTAAATTTTGGTATTAAAATAAATAAATTTGACTTCGGTCAACATTTTGGGTAAACGGACCCGGACCCGTGATTTGACGGTCCCGGAGGGTCCGTAGGAAAATATGGGACGCGGGCGTATGCCCGGAATCGAATTCCGAGGTCCCAAGCCCGAGAAATGAATTTTTGAGTAAAATTGTTTTTTTTTTGAAATTATTAAGGAAAATTGATTAGAACGTGTTGGTATCGGGCCCGTATTTTGGTTTCGGCGCCCGGTACAGGTCTTATATGTCACTTAAGATGTTTCTGTAAAGTTTGGTTAAAAACGGACGTCGTTTGACGGGATCTGGACCCTAAATGGGAAATTGATGTTTAATAGGAATTTTGAGAAATCTCATTGATCTCGAGGCTTAATTCGATGTTTATGATGTTATATTGGTGATTTGATCACACAAATATGTTCGTAGGATATTTTTGAGGTAGTGTGCATACTTGGGTTGGAGTTTCGAGGGCTCGGGTGAGATTCGAGTAGGTTCCGGGATAAGTTAGACTTAAAAGATCAGATGTTGCAGGTTCAGGAAATATTGCAGGCCTCTGAACCCTCTTGCGCGGTCCGCGAGAAATCGCGTGCGGCCGCAGAGGGGCAAGCGCGGCCGCGGTCGCCTTTGAGCTGTCCGCGGTGGATGCTGCGCGGCCGCGGTCGGCCTTGTGCGGTCCGCACGGGGCTATGATCTGCAGGTCTTCAGGGAGGCGTGTGCGGCCGCGGTCCTTTTTGCGCGGTCCGCACAGGGAGCTTCAGAAGGGTATAAATAAACGGGAATTTCAGTTATTTTACACTTTTCAAAACCCCAAAACATAAGAGGCTATTTTCCAAACAAACTTTCTTCTCCAAAACGATTGGTAAGTGATTTCTAACTCATTTTCTTCACTCCTCAACATCTTCTAACATGATTTCAACTTCAAATCAAAGATTTTCATGGGGAAATTGGGTGTTTTGGGTAGAACCTAGGTTTTTTTCAAAAAAATTGGGGATTTGGACCTCAATTTGAGGTCCGATTTCAAAACAAATTACATATTTGGGTTCATGGGGGGATGGGTAATCGGGTTTTGGTTCGAACCTCGGGTTTTGACCACGTAGGCCCGGGGGCATTTTTCACCTTTTTGGGTAAAACTTGGGAAACTCATTTTTATGCATTGGGCTTGATTCATTTAGCATGTATTAATGTAATTAAGTAATTTGTGATTAGATATGAGCGAATTGGAGGTGGAATCAAGGGGTAAAGCTATAATTGAGGCTTGAGTTGTATTCAAGGCATTGAGGTAAGTGTTTGGTTTAACCCTAGCTTGAGGGACTAGGAGTTGAGTCTTATTTGCTAATTGCTTCTTGTTGTGTACGACGTATAGGCATGGTGACGAGTATCTATACGTTGGTGTCTAGCATGACCGTGAGTCCTTAAATTGTAAATATCTTGATTTCGTCGTATTTCTCTTGCCTTGGTGATGATTCCTATGTGTTGTGAAAAGCTTGTGAAAGGAGATTGTGACCTATGAACAACGAGGAGCATTGGCTCAAGTTATATTTCAATTGTGAACATCTATGAAATGGTTGAACCCTTTGGAGCATTGGCTCAAGTGGTAAAGTGAGATATGAAATAAAAGTGAAAGGAAGAGAAAGAGTATTTAAATTGTTCCCTTGCCGGGATATTGTTGTTTATTGATTATTTTCCCTTGACGGGACGTTGAGATTATTGATGTTGTATCCTTGCCGGGATTTAATTGTTTAATTGTGTTCCCTTGCCGGGATTTCTTTTATTATTTTGTTCATTCCCTTGCCCCCTTGTTCGTGATTGTTGTTAGCGTGAGGAAGGGTGTTAAAGAACGAAGGGTGATGCCGTGCATTGTTTGTTTATTGTGAGGAAAGAGTGTAAAGCACGAAGGGTGATGCCGTGCATTGTTTGCTTATGGTGAGAAAGGAGAGTAAAGCACGAAGGGTGATGCCGTGCCGCACGATGTACCATTCCGTGCCGATTCTATTGATTATATGTGAGGAAAGAGAGTAAAAACACGAAGGGTGATGCTGTGCACATTTTATTATATCATTGCTTGGTGAGGATGAGAGTAAAAGCACGAAGGGTGATGCCGTGCACTTGTTGCTTTCTGTCTCTTTATTAATGTCAGAGTTGTGTTAATTCCTTCGTTGCTGGACAACTTTTACTTGAAATTGTTATTTCCCCTTAGAATGCTCCCCCCCTTCCCATATTGATTTCTTGTCTCTGTATTTCGATTCCGCTATATATGTATATATAACTGCACAAGTTTATGTGATAGTCCGATCTAGCCTCGTCACTACTTCGCCGGGGTTAGGCTAGGCACTTACCAGCACATGGGGTCGGTTGTGCTGATACTACACTCTGTGCTCTTTTGCACAGATCCAAGTGCTGGACAGCAGCTGCAATAGCGCGGGAGTTAGCCTTCAGTCCAGCGAGACACTGAGGTAGCCTTGCAGGCGTTCGCAGGCCCGACGTCTCTTCTCTCTTTTATTTCAGTCTGTTATCTCATGTATTTCGAGACAAACAGTTATATTTTCTTTCAAACGGTTGTATTTAGCACTCTTAGTAGTTCGTGAGTATGTGACACCAGTTCTTGGGTAGAGGTTTATGTTGATTTTCCGCATTGCTGTTCAGATTCCTTGATTTAAGACTTCCGCTTATTTATTTTATTCCGCTGTTTTCATGATATCACTGATAATTGTTAGAAGAGGTAAATTGGTTAATGGCAAAGGTAATTAAGGGTTGGCTTGCCTAGCTCTCATTAGTGGGCGCCATCACGACTCCCGAGGGTGGAAAATCCGGGTCGTGACAAGTTGGTATCAGAGCTCTAGGTTACATAGGTCTCACAACTCACGAACAAGCTTAGTAGAGTCTGAGGGATCGGTACAGAGACGTCTGTATTTATCCCCCAGAGGCTACTGAGTTAGGAAAAATTTCACATTTGTTCTTCCTTATCGTGCGGTTTGGTTTCTCAACGCTAACTGAATTTCTACTCTGTTCTTTCGCAGATGGCGAGAACACGCGCTTCCTCATCTTCTTATCAGAAGTCCGAGCCCCAGGCAGCTCCCGCTAGGGGCAGAGGTTGAGGTCGTGCTAGAGGCCGAGGTAGGGGAATAGCTCAGCCCCAAGCACCAACACCAGTGGCGGAGCCTCAGGTTGACTTTGACGAGGAGGTTCCGGCCCCAGCCCCAGCAGTTCCGGTGGGCCCAGCTCAGATCCCGGAGGGGTTTATTGCAACCCCAGTTCTTCAGGACGCTCTGGTCCGATTGGTGGGTCTCACAGAGAGTGTTACCCGAGCAGGCTTGCTTCATGTAGCACCAGCCACTTCTCAGGCTGGAGGAGGGGTCCAGACTCCTGCTACTCGTACTCCGGAGCAGGTAGCTCCCCAGACTCAGACTCCAGTAGTTCAGCCAGTTGGAGCGACTCAGCCGGGTGTGGTAGCCCAAGCCGGTGATGGGGCAGCTATGTCTGCCGATGCTTTATGGAGGTTGGATAGGTTCACCAAGCTCTTCACTACTACCTTCAGCGGTGCATCTACCGAGGGTCCTCAGGATTATTTGGACAGCTGCCACGAGGTTCTACGGAACATGGGTATTGTTGAGTCCAATGGGGTTGATTTCGCTACATTCCGGTTGTTTGGATCCGCCAAGACTTGGTGGAGGGATTATTGTTTAGCTAGACCAGCAGGGTCTCCAACCTTGACTTGGGAGCAGTTCACGCATTTATTTCTGTAGAAGTTTCTCCCTATTACTCAGCGAGAGGCCTATCGGAGGCAGTTCGAGCGTCTCCATCATGGATCCATGATAGTCACCCAGTACGAGACCAGGTTTATTGAGTTAGCCCACCATGCCCTTGTTATACTTCCCACTGAGAGGGAGAGAGTGAGACGATTTATTGATGGACTCATTCAGCTTATTCGTCTCCAGATGGCTAGAGAGGCTGGGAGCGAGATATCCTTTCAGGAGGCGGCCAATGTGGCTTGGAGGATTGAGATGGTATTGTCACAGGGGGTGGTCATAGGGCAGACAAGAGACCCCGTCAGTCAGGCCGATTTAGTGGTGCCTCGTCTGGAGGCAGAGATTCATATGGTAGAGGCCATCCTCCTAGGCCTTATCAGTCAGCACTTTAGGTTTCTCATGGAGCTTCAGGTGGCCGTGGTCCCCAGATGCAGTATTCCGATCAGCAGTCCTACAGCGCACCACCTGCTTCTATTAGCGTGCCGCCGCTTCAGAGTTTTCGGGGTGGTCATTTGGGTTGCCAGGGCCAGCAGTCTCAGCAGCCGAGGGCTTGTTACACTTGTGGTGAGATGGGCCACATTGCCAGATTTTGCCCTCGAGCACCGAGCAACTCTCAGCATCAGGGTTCTCGTGCCATGGTACAGGCACCAGATGTTCCGCAGCCCGCCCAGCTAGCCAGGGGTGGAGGCAGAGGTGCTAGAGGTAGAGGTCCTAGAGGTCCTAGAGGTGGAGCTCAGGCCACTAGAGGTAGAGGCCAGCCAGCAGCAGGCCGACCCAGAGATGTGATCCAGGATGGTGGGGCCCAGCTCCGATGTTATGCTCTTCAGGCCAGGCCCGAGGCTGAGGCTTCAAATGTAGTTATTACAGGTACGGTTCTAGTTTGCGATAGAGATGCTTCTGTGTTGTTTGATCCGGGGTCTACGTATTCGTATGTGTCATCCTATTTTGCCCCGTATTTGGTTATGCCTAGTGATGCATTGGGTATTCCTGTTTATGTGTCTACGCCGCTGGGTGATGCTATCGTGGTCGATCGAGTCCATCGTTCTTGTGTTCTGGTGATTGGGGGTCTGGAGACTCGTGTAGATTTGTTGCTGTTAGACATGGTTGACTTCGACATTATATTGGGGATGGAGTGGTTATCACCCTATCACGCTATCTTGGACTGTCATGCCAAGACTGTGACCTTAGCTTTACCGGGTGTGCCTCGTTTAGAGTGGAGAGGGACTCCTGGTCATTCTACCCGCAGTGTTATATCGTATGTTAAGGCTCGGCGTATGGTCGAGAAGGGGTGTTTGGCATATTTAGCCTATGTTCGGGATTCCAATGCTGAGGTTCCCTCTATTGATTCTGTGCCCGTTGTTTGTGAGTTTCCTGATGTTTTTCCCTCATACCAGCCGAGTATGCCACCCGACAGGGATATTGATTTCTGCATTGATCTGGTTCCGGCACTCAGCCCATTTCTATTTCGCCGTATCTTATAGCCCCACCGGAGTTGAAAGAGTTAAAGGAACAGTTGCAGGATTTGCTCGAGAAGGGTTTCATTAGACCCAGTGTTTCACCTTGGGGTGTGCCGGTGTTATTTGTCAAGAAGAAGGATGGGTCAATGAGAATGTGTATTGATTACCGACAATTGAACAAGGTGACGATCAAGAATAAGTATCCACTGCCGAGGATTGATGATTTGTTCGACCAGCTTCAGGGTGACAGGGTATTTTTAAAGATTGACTTGCGATCTGGCTATCATTAGTTGAGGATTAGGGCATCCGATGTCCCTAAGATAGCTTTCCGCATTAGGTACAGGCATTATGAGTTCTTGGTTATGTCATTCGGGTTGACAAATGCCCCAGCAGCTTTCATGGACTTGATGAACCGAGTGTTCAGGCCTTTTTGGACTCATTCGTGATAGTTTTCATTGATGATGTATTGATATATTCCCGCAGCCAGGAGGAGCACGAGCAGCACCTTATGGTGGTTCTTCAGACTCTGAGGGATAGTCGGTTATATGCTAAGTTCTCGAAGTGTGAATTCTGGTTGGGTTCAGTTGCATTTCTGGGTCATGTTGTATCAGCAGTGGGTATTCAGGTGGACCCAAACAAGATTGAGGCAGTCAAGAACTGGCCTAGGCCAGCATCAGCTACAGAGATCCGGAGTTTCTTGGGGTTGGCGGGCTACTATCGACAGTTCGTGGAGGGGTTCTCATCCATTGCAGCCCCGATGACTAGATTGACCCAGAAGGGTGCCCAGTTCAGATGGTCGGATGAGTGTGAGGCGAGCTTTCAGAAGCTCAAGACAGCTTTGACTACGGCACCGGTGTTGGTTTTGCCCACAGGTTCAGGGCCTTATACAGTCTATTGTGATGCTTCCCGCATTGGGCTTGGAGCAGTGTTGATGCAGGATGGCAAAGTCATTGCCTATGCTTTGAGGCAGTTGAAGATTCATGAGAAGAACTATCCGGTTCATGATTTGGAGTTGGCAGCCATAGTTCACGCATTGAAGATTTGGAGGCATTATCTGTATGGCGTGACATGTGAGGTGTTCACGGATCACAAGAGTCTTCAGTATTTGTTCAAGCAAAAGGAGTTGAATTTGAGGCAGAGGAGGTGGTTGGAGTTGTTGAAGGATTATGATATCACCATTTTATATCATCCGGGAAAGGCCAATGTGGTGGCCGATGCTTTGAGTAGGAAGTCAGCCAGTATGGGCAGTCTTGCTTATATTCCGGTCGGTGAGAGGCCGCTTGCTTTGGATGTTCAGGCTTTAGCCAATCAGTTCATGAGACTGGATGTTTCTAAGCCCAGTCGTGTGTTAGCTTGCACGGTCGCTCGTTCTTCATTATTGGAGCGTATCCGTAAACGGCAGTATGATGATCCCCATTTGTGTGTCCTTAGAGACACGGTGCAACGCGGAGGTGCCAGGCAGGTTACCTTAGATGGTGATGGAGTTGTCAGATTACAGGGCCGAGTATGTGTGCCTAATGTGGATGGGCTCCGAGAGTTGATTTTAGAGGAGGCCCATAGCTCCCGGTACTCTATTCATCCGGGCGCCGCGAAGATGTATCAGGATCTGCGGCAGTATTATTGGTGGCGTAGAATGAAGAAGGATATCGTAGGATATGTGGCTCGTTGTTTGAATTGTCAGCAGGCTAAGTACGAGCATCAGCGGCCTGGTGGTGTATTTTAGAGAATTGAGCTTCCCGAGTGGAAGTGGGAGCGGATTACTATGGACTTTGTTACTGGACTTCCACTGATTTGGAAGAAGTTCGACGCAGTATGGGTCGTTGTTGATAGGCTGACCAAGTCAGCACATTTCATTCCTGTGGCAGTCTCCTATTCTTCTGAGAGGTTGGTTGAGATCTATATTCAGGAGATTGTTCGCCTTCATGGTGTGCCCATGTATATCATTTCGGACCGAGGTACGCAGTTTACCTCGCGCTTCTGGAGAGCAGTTCAGCGAGAGTTGGGCACACGGGTTGAGTTGAGCACAGCATTTCATCCCTAGACCGACGGTCAGTCCGAGCGGACTATTCAGATCTTAGAGGATATGCTCCGAGCTTGTGTTATTGAATTTGGAGGTTCGTGGGATCAGTTCTTGCCTTTAGCGGAGTTTTCCTACAACAACAGCTACCAGTCGAGCATCCAGATGGCTCCTTATGAGGCTTTATATGGTAGGCGGTGTCGGTCTCCGGTTTGATGGTTTGAGCCGGGCAAGGCTCGGTTGTTGGGTACGGATCTAGTTCAGGAGGCCTTGGACAAGGTCAGGATCATTCAGGATAGGCTTCGTTCAGCTCAGTCCAGGCAAAAGAGCTATGCAGACCGCAAGGTTCGAGATGTGGCTTTCATGATTGGTGAGCGAGTATTGCTCCGAGTGTCGCCTATGAAAGGCGTGATGAGATTTGGGAAGAAGGGCAAGCTTAGGCCTAGGTTCATTGGTCCGTTTGAGATTCTTAATCGAGTGGGAGGGGTGGCTTATAGACTTGCTTTGCCACCGAGCTTATCAGCCGTACATCCAGTGTTTCATGTGTCCATGCTTCGGAGGTATCACGGCGATCCAGCCCACGTGTTAGATTTTAGCACTGTCCAGTTAGACAAGAACTTGTCTTATGAGGAGGAGCTGGTAGCCATTCTAGACCGGCAGGTTCGTCAGTTGAGATCCAAGAGTTTCCCTTCTGTTCGTGTTCAGTGGAGAGGTCAGCCTCCTGAGGCATCGACCTGGGAGTCCGAATCTGATATGCGGAGCCGTTATCCTCATCTTTTCCCCGACTCAGGTACTTCCTTCTTCTATCCGTTCGAGGACGAACAGTTATTTTAGAGGTGGAGAATGTGACGACCCGAAGGGTCATCATCTGTTTTCTTACCCATTCTATGCTTCCGGGGACTTGAAAACCTCATTTATAGTCGCCTCATTTTGCGTGCGCAGTCCGGGCGCGTAGCTGGAAAGCTTAAATGCGAAATTATGTGAATTATGCTAAATTTTGGTATTAAAATGAATAAATTTGACTTCGATCAACATTTTGGGTAAACGGACCAGGACCCATGATTTGATGGTCCCGGAGGGTCCGTAGGAAAATATGGGACGCGGGCGTATGCCCGGAATTGAATTCCGAGGTCCCAAGCCCGAGAAATGAATTTTTGAGTAAAATTGTTTTTTTTTCTAAAATTATTAAGGAAAATTGAAAGGAAAATTGATTAGAACGTGTTGGTATCAGGCCCGTATTTTGGTTCCGACGCCCGGTACAGGTCTTATATGTGACTTAAGATGTTTCTGTAAAGTTTGGTTAAAAACGGTCGTCGTTTGACGGGATTTGGACCCTAAATGGGAAATTGTTGTTTAATAGGAATTTTGAGAAATCTCATTGATCTCGAGGCTTAATTCAATGTTCATGATGTTATATTGGTGATTTGATCACACAAATATGTTCGTAGGATGTTTTTGAGGTAGTGTGCATACTTGGGTTGGAGTGAGGGCTCGGGTGAGATTCGAGTAGGTTCCGGGATGCCTTAGACTTAAAAGATCAGATGTTGCAGGTTCAGGAAATATTGCAGGCCTCTGAACCCTCTTGCGCGGTCCGCGAGAAATCGTGTGCGGCAGCGGAGGGGCCAGCGCGGCCGCGGTCGCCTTTGAGCGGTCCGCGGTGGATGCTGCGCGGCCGCGGTCGGCCTTGTGCGGTTCGCACGGGGCTATGATCTGCAGGTCTTCAGGGAGGCCTGTGCGGCCGCGGTTCTTTTTGCGCGGTCCGCACAGGGAGCTTCAGAGGGGTATAAATAAACGGGAATTTCAGTTATTTTACACTTTTCAAAACCCCAAAACATAAGAGGCGATTTTCCAAACAAACTTTCTTCTCCAAAACGATTGGTAAGTGATTTCTAACTCATTTTCTTCACTCCTCAACATCTTCTAACATGATTTCAACTTCAAATCAAAGATTTTCATGGGGAAATTGGGTGTTTTGGGTAGAACCTAGGTTTTTTTCAAAAAAATTGGGGATTTGGACCTCAATTTGAGGTCCGATTTCAAAACAAATTACATATTTGGGTTCGTGGGGGAATGGGTAATCGAGTTTTAGTTCGAACCTCGGGTTTTGACCACGTGGGCCCGGGGGCATTTTTGACCTTTTTAGGTAAAACTTGGGAAACTCCTTTTTATGCATTGGGCTTGATTCATTTAGCATGTATTAATGTAATTAAGTAATTTATGATTAGATACGAGCGAATTGGAGGTGGAATCAAGGGGTAAAGCTATAATTGAGGCTTGAGTTGTATTAAAGGCATTGAGGTAAGTATTTAGTTTAACCCTAGCTTGAGGGACTAGGAGTTGAGTCTTATTTGCTAATTGCTTCTTGTTGTGTACGACGTATAGGCATGGTGACGAGTATCTATACGTTGGTGTCTAGCATGACCGTGAGTCCTTAAATTGTAAATATCTTGAGTTCGTCGTATTTCTCTTGCCTTGGTGATGATTCCTATGTGTTGTGAAAAGCTTGTGAAAGGAGATTGTGACCTATGAACAACGAGGAGCATTGGCTCAAGTTATATTTCAATTGTGAACATCTATGAAATGGTTGAACCCTTTGGAGCATTGGCTCAAGTGGTAAAGTGAGATATGAAATAAAAGTGAAAGGAAGAGAAAGAGTATTTAAATTGTTCCCTTGCCGGGATATTGTTGTTTATTGATTATTTTCCCTTGCCGGGACGTTGAGATTATTGATGTTGTATTCTTGCCGGGATTTAATTGTTTAATTGTGTTCCCTTGCCTGTATTTCTTTTATTATTTTGTTCATTCCCTTGCCCCCTTGTTCGTGATTGTTGTTTGGGTGAGGAAGAGTGTTAAAGCACGAAGGGTGATGCCGTGCATTGTTTATTTATTGTGAGGAAAGAGTGTAAAGCACGAAGGGTGATGCCGTACATTGTTTGCTTATGGTGAGGAAAGAGAGTAAAGCACGAAGGGTGATGTCGTGTCGCACGATGTACCATTCCGTGCCGATTCTATTGATTATATGTGAGGAAAGAGAGTAAAAGCACGAAGGGTGATGCCGTGCACATTTTATTATATCATTGCTTGGTGAGGATGAGAGTAAAAGCATGAAGGATGATGCCGTGCACATTTTATTATATCATTGCTTGGTGAGGATGAGAGTAAAAGCACGAAGGGTGATGCCGTGCACATTTTATTATATCATTGCTTGGTGAGGATGAGAGTAAAAGCACGAAGGGTGATGCCATGCACTTGTTGCTTTCTGTCTCTTTATTAATGTGTGAGTTGTGTTAATTCCTTCGTTGCTGGACGACTTTTACTTGATATTGTTATTTCCCCCTTAGCATGTCCCCCCCCCNGCCCCCTCCTTCCCATATTGATTTCTTGTCTCTGTATTTCGATTCCGCTGTATATGTATATATAACTGCACAGGTTTATGTGGTAGTCCGATCTAGCCTCGTCACTACTTCGCGTGGGTTAGGCTAGGCACTTACCAGCACAGTGGGGTCGGTTGTGCTGATACTACACTCTGTGCTTATTTGCACAGATTCCAGGTTTTGGACAGCAGCAGCAGTAGTGTGGGNATTGCTTGGTGAGGATGAGAGTAAAAGCACGAAGGGTGATGCCGTGCACATTTTATTATATCATTGCTTGGTGAGGATGAGAGTAAAAGCACGAAGGGTGATGCCATGCACTTGTTGCTTTCTGTCTCTTTATTAATGTGTGAGTTGTGTTAATTCCTTCGTTGCTGGACGACTTTTAGTTAAAATTGTTATTTCCCCTTAGCATGCTCCCCCCTTCCCATATTGATTTCTTGTCTCTGTATTTCGATTCCGCTGTATATGTATATATAACTGCACAGGTTTATGTGGTAGTCCGATCTAGCCTCGTCACTACTTCGTCGTGGTTAGGCTAGGCACTTACCAGCACATGGGGTCGATTGTGCTTTCGAGACAAACAGTTATATTTTCTTTCAAACGGTTGTATTTAGTACTCTTAGTAGTTCATGAGTATGTGACACCAGTTCTTGGGTAGAGGTTTATGTTGATTTTCCGCATTGTTGTTCAGATTCCTTGATTTAAGACTTCCGCTTATTTATTTTATTCCGCTATTTTCATGATATCATTGACAATTGTTAGAAGAGGTAAATTGGTTAATGGCAAAGGTAATTAAGGGTTGGCTTGCCTAACTCTCATTAGTAGGCGCCATCACGACTCCCGAGGGTGGGAAATCCGGGTCGTGACAGTCCCTCTTCCCAAGTAAATTTGTCGACTGCCGATTCACTTTGTTTTACCTACGTACTAAAAAAAATTTACTAATGGCTTCTGGTAGATCAAAGGAGAGGGAATTGATGTTGAAAGAGCCCTCCTCGAGAATGGAGCTAAGGTTGAGGTTAAGTTCATTGAGGGTAGGGGTCCTTGAATGAGGGATCGAAGAGGACCTGAGTCTATGATCCAGGCATCATGCCAAAGGTTAATAGATTCCCCGTTACCTACTTCCCAATGGATGCCTGTTTCGAAGATTTTGCCCCCTATACAGATATTTTTCCAGGTGTGAGATCCTCCTTTTTTTTCTAGGTTTTTCCACCTGGAGGAGTCCGTATTGATGTTATATCTATTCTGTAAGACTTTTACCCATAGAGATTGTTTTTCCTTTGCATAACTCCATGCCAGGGTTGCATTAAAAGATTGGTTCTTTCATTTGGCTCTATATAGCCCTAGGCCTCCTTCCTTCTTATCCCTAGTTACTGTGTTTCAATTGATGAGGTGACACTTTCTTTTTACAGATGTACTCCCCCACAGGAAGTTTCTTTGGATGGTGTCAATAGTTTTAAGGTTAGCTTTTGGGAGGCTGTAAATTTGCATGACATGGTTAGGAATTGCTGCAAGAGTGGACTTTATTAGGGTAATTCTTCCTGCTGTGGTTAGGAGATTAACTTTCCATCCTTGTAGTCTACTGTTAAGGCTATCAATAATAGGTTGGAAATCATTTTTGGATGGGTTTGAGTTTAGGATTGGAAATACCGGATATTTTCCTACTTCCTTCGAGTGTTCCATGGACAAGCATTGGCTGATGCCTTCCTTAATTCTGGAGGGGGTATTTTTAGAAAATATAACTCTTGATTTTTGAAAATTAATAGATTGACCCGAATAGTTGCAGAATTTATTGAGGGTGTCTATTATTGAATTACAGCTTTTTTTGGTTCGCCTCAGCCATTAGGATCAGGTCGTCTGCAAAGAATAGGTGAGACAGTTGTGGTCCTTTGTTAGACACTTTAATGGGGGTCCATCTGCAACAGTCAATTTCATGGTGTATAAGCCTAGATAGCATTTCCATGCAGATTATGAATATGTATGGGGAGAGGGGATCTCCTTGCCTAATCCCCCTCGTGGGTCTAAAAAAGTCCGTGCTAGACCCATTTATCAGGATTGAGGTTGAAGTGGTGGAAATACAGGACATTATTAGGTCTACCAAATCTTCGGGGAAATTTAAAGATATCAGCGAGAACATTACGAAGGACCATTCTATTTTGTCGAAGGCTTTTTCCAGATCTATTTTAATTAACATTTTCCCTTTTGTTCTCTTGAAGTAGGCCATTACTTCGTTCACGATGATAACATTATCCGAGGCTCTTCTCCCTTTCAGGAAGCTAGTTTGTGTGGGTGTATGACCTTTGGGAGTAGTGGTTTGATTCTATTAACTAAAATCTTAGTAATGATTTTGTAAGCAGTGTTGCAGAGGCTTATAGGTCTAAATTGCTTTATTGTTTCTGAATTCTTACATTTTGGAATTAAACAGATGTATGTTTTGTTCATTTCCTCCGTCATTATTTTATTTCGGAATGTATCCTTACAAAAGCTTATTAAGGCATTTTTTGTTTCATTCCAGAACTTTTGGTAGAAAAAAAGGTGAATTTTTTGTCCTGGCGCTTTGTATCGTTTAAAGGAGAATACTGCCTGTTTAATTTCCTGTAAATCAGGTTCTAAGCTTAGGGCAGGGTGGTCCATACCATTAAGAGTAGCATAGTAGGACATTGGCGTTTGGTAGATTTGGGAGGAGGCATGGCCTGTATTGAAAAGATTTTTAAAGAATTCAGTAATTAAAGGAGTGATCTCCTTTTGGTCGTAGAACCAATTACCTCCCTCATCTCTTAGGCTTAGGAGTCTATTTTTTCTTCTGCGTTGCATTGTGGTAATGTGGGAGAATTTTGTATTTGCGTCTCCCTCATTTAGCCATTGTACTCTTGACTAGAGTTTCCAGAATTCTTCTTCTAATTTTAGAAGTCCATTGAGGTCTTCTGTTAGGGAAGATTCTAGGTTTCTAAGAAATTGGCTAGTAGAATATTTAGGGGATTTTTGTATCCCGTTGAGCCTAGCCAGAGTGACATTTTTTTATGGAAGATGTTCCCGAAGGTGTTTATGTTCCAATCTTTTACTTCTTTTGTAAAGTTTTCAATAGCCGTTAGAAGAGAGTTATGGATGTTCCAGTTTGCTTCTACTAAAAGTTTAAAGGAGGGGTGGAATAGCCACATTGATTCTATTCTAAAGACTTTATTTTCACGAGGCATAGTTCTTTTTAAGTCAAGTTTAATAGGGCAGTGGTCCGAGTAAACCCTGGTTAGATGGGTTACTTGTGCTTCAGGGTATATATTAATCCAATTTGTGTTAGTCATGTATCTATCTAACCTTTCCATCATTAAACACTTAGAATTTTTACTTGTATTTGACCAGGTGTGCTTCGGACCCTTAAAACCTAGGTCTAGGAGTCCACAGTAGTCAATACAGTTTATAAATCTGGAAACCCTATTGTTATTGACTGGTAACCCGCCAAATTTTTCATTAGCCCCTGTCACTTCATTAAAGTCCCCCGTGATTAACCAGGGACCCTTAAAGGAATTTGCTACTGTTTTTAGGTTATTCCATAGTATATTTTTCTCCTCTAATAAACAGCTAGCATAAATAACAAATAAGAGCCATTGGTGTGGAGAGTCTTTACCTTTACCATGGCGTGGATTTCCTGGTCCGTGCTAGCAACTTGATCCACTGTTACCTCTGCTTCATTCAACATCATAACCAATCCACCTGAGTAGCCCTGAGCTGCGACTTGGGTCATTTTTGTAAATCCAATGTCCTCCATTATAGCTTGGTCATCCGCTAACTTTGTTTCCAGTAAAGCCACCAGAAAGGGTCTATTGTAGTCTAACATTGATCTAAATATCCTCTTGAACTCCTCATTACCCGCTCCCCTGCAATTCCAGATTATGACACCCATCGACCTATTTGGGATTTGGGATGTCTCCACTTGTGCCTGCCTTGGGGTTTCCTGGTATGGACTCCCCCATGCCCTGTTGTCTTGATTCATCCAGTGATGCTCGTACAATGTTGGGATTATCACTGCCCCGTACTTGTAGATTCTCGGGGGATTTGAAGAATTCTTATATTGATCGATAATTTCCTCAAGTCGTACGGGCAGTGTAAGATGTACCTTTTGTCTCTTTTTTCCTTGAACACCAGCGTCTTTGGGTCCCTTATCATGCCGTACTCCACTCGTCTTGCTGTCGATGATTCTTCCTCGTCTTCCCCTCTTCCGTCTGTGTTTGAGCAGCTGTAGGGGGACTGTTTGGTAACGCTACTGTAGCTAGGGTTTGGGTTGTTGCTGTTTGAGTTTGGTTGGTGTTTAACGTTGGATTGTTGGGATTGTTTGCATTGTGGGTTGGCTGGTGATGCTGAAAGTGTGCTTGGCTTGGCGGGATAGTTTCTTGAAATAGTGGTAGTAGCATGCTCAACCCTATAGGTGCTGAAGGTTGTGGTCTTTGTATTCTGCTCCATGGTGATGGGTGAATCCCCAAGGTGGGGTGATTGAGGGGGGCGTTTGGTTGTTGAACATGGCCAACCAGGGGTGGTTTGCAAAGTTGTCCAGCCCTATCCTCAACCCCTCCGTCACTATTTGAGCAAGGAAGCTCGGATTCTCTAGTTGGATCGTGATATCTTGCCCCTCCAATTGGAGATTCATGTTGAGGAAGAAGCCTGTCAACCCGAACTCCAGCCATGACTATGGAGCATGGTTCATTGGTAGTGATGGTGTCGTGTAGATTATTGGATCGGATGGGTTCATAGGTGGGTATGGTGCATGGTGTGCATGGTGAGGTGTTCTTGTTTGATTTCTCATCCAAACATTCCTCCTGTTCCTGTTGTATCTGCGTTGGTAATTAGTGTGATGGAATCTGGCCATGGTTCTGCTCGTTGGATTTAGGCAGAATGGGAGATGAGTGTTTGGATGATGAGGGCTTGTTTGAGTTAGTAGATAAATAATTCAACTTGTTATACATGGGGGTGATGTACATGCTTGATGAGATAAGATTGCCAGCTTTTTGGTCCGAAAGGATTTTTTCAATGGTTTTTGTTGGGGTGATTTGTGACAGGAGATCCTTTGAGGCGACGTCTTCTTTTTTGGAGGTGTGAAGCCTAGTCTTAGGATGATTGTAATCACCAATTAATGTTGATGGGGCTTTGCCTAAGATTGGTTTTTGGTCTATGTCCATCGTGTTGTCCTATGTATTTAAGCTTAGTGATATATCTTCAGCTTTTGGTATTGTATCCTCGTTAATAGGAAGTTGCCCGTTAGGTGTAGTAGTGGGTTTTAACTCCTTTTTTGTTGCAGGTTCTGTGGGTTCTAGGGTATTGAAGTGGGGGCATTAATTATGATGTGGAGATATTTGATAAAGTTATGGATGGTTGGTTATCCATTGTGCTTTTGGGCAGGGGTACCGTTGGGTTGTTGTAGCATCTAGGTTTGCCTATAGTTTTAGGGTCCTTGTTGATGGGAGTGCAGCTAGGGTTGTCTAGTGATTATGTATTGTTGTCTGAGTTATGGTTTTGGCTAGGGTATGGGTTGTTATCCGCTGGGTTTAGCAGGTCCTTGGAAAGAAGGAGAGATAATTTGCATTTCGCTTGTTTTATTGCGAGATTCTGATCTAATAGTTTTCATTTGTTTGCTGGGTTGTTGATTATAAACCATGTTTTACTTGCAGTTTGCCCCAGTGGCCATGGTAATTATTATGTCTGAGTTCCAAATATTGCAACTTTTCGATGATGCAAAAAGGGGAAGAGATATTGTGCTTTACTTTGTATTCTGAACTAAAGTGATATTATAACCTGATTAAAACCTGGTCCTTAATGATAAGTTAAGATTTCTAAGTAAAAGTGTTGATAATTAAGCGCTGAGTTCCACAGGTATCTCTGATCAGTAAAAGCCACAGAATTTGTATCATCAAAAAGGGAAGAATTTGTTGGCCAAGTTTCAGATGAAGTTTTAAAGATTGACAAATGAACTCAGTCATGGACCAGGTTCATCATGTGAGACACAGTGGTTATCTACTTATAACATGTGAGATGCACGTGAAGAAGATAAGTCTCAAGGATCAAGCAGCATATCTCCTGAAATTGATCGAAAAGGTTGCATAAAGGATAAGGTGATGAAGTCTCCTAATGTGAAGAGAACTTAATCTGGATCAAGGATAAGGTTAGAGTTTGTATTGTTGTAGGACTCAAATTCGACAAAGGATCAGCAATTGAGTCTCAATCAAATTGATTACTAACTTCATTAAATAACAATCGATTGTTTCTTTTACAGGTGTTGCACAAACGCAGAAGTAAAACTAAAATTGAGAGCAAAAAGAGCGAGGCAATTTTGCAAGCAATTTATGTGAAATTCAAGTGTGCATTCCTGAAGCTACTTGGACAAGATAGAAGAACCAATTCTATTGTGTTTATTCTTATTCTAGTTCAATTGTAGTAGGTGGTTTAAAGTTGTACCTTTCTAGCTTTAATAGAAGCAATTGTTATTAGGTACTTTGAGTATTCAAGTTAGAGTTAACTTGAAAGTGTCGCAGCAGTTGAGGCTGTGTGCCACACTGGGATTAGAGTTTAATCCTAGGTTTACAAGAGTTTTGACATGCTGTTTTTGGCTCAGTGATTTTAGTGAAGTTTGGGAAAATCCCTACTGAGTAGTAGGTCGTGATTTTTTTCACCTTTTGAGCCAGGTGTTTTCCATGTAAAAATCTCTGAGTCTTTATTTTATGCACTTTTAATTCCGCAAACAGTAGTAGTAAGTACACCTAGAAGAACAGGTTCTTTTAGAGCGAAAATTGGGTACCACACAAATCACCCCCCTCTTGTGTGGTATTGACGTTTTGAACATCAATGGCTAATTAGAAACCTAATAAACTTCAAATCAATACTACTCCGCTCTACTTTTAAGATTTTCTTTAATCCAGGAGAGCCTGCAGCTCGAGGAAGCAACAACAACACACAAAAAACCCATGTAAATCCCATAAATGGGGTATGTGGAGGGTAGTGTGTACGCAGACCTTACCCCTACCTTATAGAGATAGAGATGTTTGTTTCCGATAACGACCCTCGGCTCAAGAACAGTGGAGATAAAACAACCAAGTAGCAATTCTAGGGCAAGCAAGAGTTTTAGCTAAAATGAGAGAAAATTGTATAGAGAGAGAAGGAGAGAAATTTATATGATACTGAATGCAAATGTACATTGTGTAGCTGTATTTATACATATACAACAAACTCTTAAGACCCTAGAGAGAGAATGTCTGAACTTCTCTCTAGAAAACATTGAAGACGAACCTAAGCTTTCCTTCCAGCCTACCTGCATTACATACCATTCTACTGCACTACTCAAGATCATGCTTTGACAAAACAAATTTTAGAACAACACACAATGAAAAAAACACCAAGCCCCCGACGCGAACGACTCTAAAATGGAACATGACCTTGGAGATATTAACAGCGAATCTGCAGATCTCACACTAATACTTGAGCAACCAAGCAATGGGAGAAACAACAAAACCCCCAGAACAAAGTGAAACAAACAAGAACAAAGAGAGAACACATCAGAATGCCAAAAAACCACATTTCTCTTAAACGGCAAAGACGCAGCAATGGAACATATTGCAGAGAACAAAACAAATACACAGAGTCAGCAACAACTCTTTGAGCTACTAGCAATGGACAACCCAGAACACTGTAATGGAAAACAAGACAAAAATACCTTCTTATCCAATTCTGCAAGAAAAACCTAGGACACTACTCAAACAAAAACCAAATAACACTACAAAAATCTATCCTTGGCTTTGGTACTTCGATGAAACGAAAACATCTTTGATTCGAACAACTTTCATACCCATAACTTCGAGGATAAGGAACGAATATACAAAAATTGGGAAAATGCTCTAATAATAAAAATATACGGCAGACGAGTAACTTACCAATTCCTACAAACAAAAATACATGCCATATGGAGACCTACGGAGCACCTATCACTGATTGACTTTGGATACGATTATTACCTCATAAAATTCACTCGACAGGAAAACTACGACAAAGCATTACACGAGGGGTCGTGGTTCATCGAAAATCAATTCCTCACTGTAAGGAAATGGAAGCCCAGGTTCATAGCCTCAATGCATCACTGACCTTCTCACTGTCTGGGCTAGATTACCAGACGCTCCCAAAAAGGTTCTACGACTATGAGATTCTTCACAAATTAGGAAACAAACTAGGGAAACTTCTTAGGATCGACGCGTGCACCAACTTCAAACAACTAGAGGCAAATATGCAAGGTTATGCATCTAACACCCACTGAGAAATCCTTAAAACACACATCATAATAGGAAATCACTACCAAAAAAATACCCTACAAGGGTTTCAATCTTTTGGACAATAGTGAAACAAAAAAAAAAGCAACAAAAGAACACTACCTAATGCTAACCAAACGATGCTGATTCCGAACATTACTGGGCAACAAGGTAATCAAGATCCAAAAATGAAGGTGTACCAACTGAAAGCTTACAAGGTCAACGTCCAACTCATACCGACCAACA
>NW_017676448.1:0-22990 GCF_001879085.1 Nicotiana attenuata
ACTACTAAACGAAAAATACAAAAAGAAGAAAAAACAACAACTGGATTGCCTCCCAACGAACGACGCCTCGATTTAACGTACGCGGCACGATGCAGGTTACCATCAATCACTTGAGATGGATCATTGCCACCACGTAGCTGTCATCAAACTTGCCAAGATAGTGCTTGACTTTGTGCCCATTAACTCTGAAGATTTCACCATTTTTGTTTTTCAAATCATGAGCACCAAACGGAGTCACAAGCACCACCTCAAAAGGTCCACTCCATTTTGACTTGAGCGTTCTCGGAAACAGTCATAACCGAGAGTTGAACAAGAGAACCAGATCACCCACTTTGAACTCCTTGCCACGAGCATACTTGTCATGTATGTACTTCATCTTGTCCTTATACAAGGACGCACTGGAGTAAGCATGAAACGGGAACTCATCAAGCTCATTAAGTTGCTCCACCCGAAGATTTGCTGCAACATCCCATTCAAGATTTAGCTTCCTCAAAGCCCATATTGCCTTGTGCTCTAACTCAACCGGGAGATGGCAAGCTTTCCGAAACACCAACCGGTACGGAGACATACCAATCGGAGTCTTGTAAGCAGTCCTGTAAGCCCACAAAGCATCCTCCAGTTTCTTTGACCAGTCAGTCCTATTTGCATTAACCGTCTTTGACAATATACTCTTGATCTCCCTGTTGGAGACCTCAACTTGCCCACTAGCCTGAGGATGGTAAGGGGTAAAAACCTTGTGATTGAGACCATACTTTGCAAGCAAAGTGTCAAATGCCTTATTGCATAAATGAGAACCCCCATCACTGATGATAGCTCTAGGAGTGCCAAACCGAGTAAAGATACTCTTCTTGAGAAAAGCCACCACACTCCAGGCCTCGTTGTTGGGTAAATCCACGGCCTCGACCCACTTTGAAACATAATCAACGGCCACCAGAATGTATGTGTTGCCACATGAACTAACAAACGGACCCATGAAGTCAATGCCCCACACATCAAATATGTCAACCTCAAGATTAGTGGTGAGAGGCATTTCATCCTTCTTTGAGATTCCACCTGCTCTCTGACATTCATCACATCTCTTCACAAGCTCACTCGCATCCTTGTACAATGTAGGCCAATAAAAACCATAACTAAGCACCTTTGAAGCTGTCCTCGCCCCACCATGATGACCATCGTAGGGAGAGGAATGACAAGCATCCAAAATACTCATTTACTCATCTTCCGGAACACATCTCCGAATCACACCATCATTATAGATTTTGAATAAGTAAGGATCATCCCAATAGTAGTCCAAACTATCCCGTTTAAGCTTCTTCCTTTGGTTAGAAGAGAGCTCACACGGGACAATACCGGTCACAAGAAAGTTGGCAACATCCGCAAACCAAGGCATGCCATTCACAAATACCGAGTGGAGTTGCTCATCAGGGAATGAATCATTAATTTCAAGGCCCTCAAGGGGCCTCTCTTCCTCCTCCAAGCGGGACAAGTGGTCCGCCACTTGGATTTCACACCCTTTCCGATCAACAATCTCAAGGTCAAACTCTTGAAGCAATAGAACCCATCTCATCAATTGAGCTTTGGAATCCTTCTTTGTCATCAAGTAGCGGAGTGCTGCATGGTCGGTATGAACTATCACCTTGGCCCCCATTAGATAGGGCCTAAATTTCTCCATTACAAAACACAATTGCTAACAACTCTTTTTCCGTCACCATGTAATTCACTTGAGCAGCATTCATCGTTTTGCTTGCATAATACACCGGGAGAAACATATTGTTTATCCTTTGACCTAAGACCGCTCCCACCGCAACATCACTTGCATCACACATGAGCTCAAAAGTTAAGCTCCAATTGGATGTGGTTATGATAGGAGTGGTTGTCAATTTGTACTTGAGAAGTTCAAAAGCTTTCATGCATTCCTCATTGAACACGACCTTTGCATCCGTTTCCAATAGTTTGCACAAAGGATTCACTACCTTAGAAAAGTCTTTGATGAATCTTCGGTAGAACCCCGCATGCCCAAGAAAACTCCTAACCCTCTTGACTGAAGTAGGAGGAGGAAGCTTTGAAATCACTTCAATCATAGCCTTGTCCACCTTTATTCCGTTCTTTGAGATCGTATGGCCGAGGACAATGCCCTCCTCAACCATGAAATGGCATTTTTCCCAGTTGAGCACAAGATTTGTCTCTTCACACCGGGCCAACACTTCGTCAAGATTCTTTAAACACTCATCAAATGAGTCACCCACAACACTGAAATCATCCATGAACACTTCAAAGAAATACTCTACCATGTCGGTAAATATAGCCATCATACACCGCTGGAAGGTAGCCGGTGCATTACACAAACCGAAAGGCATCCTGGAAAATGCAAAGGTCCCGTATGGGCATGTGAATGTGGTTTTCTCCTGATCTTCCGGAGCAATCAATATTTGGTTGTAACCTGAGTACCCATCCAGAAAACAGTAGAAGGCACGCCCAGCAAGTCTATCTAGCATTTGGTTAAGAAAGGGCAATGGAAAATGATCCTTGCGGGTCACTTTATTCAGCTTTCGGTAGTCCATGCACACCTGGTGGGAATCAACTCGTTTTGCTCATTGGTAATCACAGTCATACCACCCTTCTTCGCCACACACTACACTAGTGAAGTCCAAGAACTATCCGAGATGGGGTACACAACCCCTGCATCAAGCCACTTGATCACCTCCTTTTTAACAACCTCTTGCATAGCCTCATTCAACCTCCTTTGATGTTCCACGGAGGTCTTGGCATCATCTTCAAGTATAATCTTGTGCATCCAAAAGGCGGGGCTTATTCTCCGAATATCAGCTAGAGTCCATCCAATTGCCTTCTTCCGTCCTTGGAGCACTGCCAAGGTGGCATCTACCTGCATGTTAGTAAGACAAGAGGAAAGAATAACAGGCAAAGTTGAACTAGGTCCCAAGAATTCATACCTGAGGTGTGAAGGCAACGGCTTCAACTCCAAAATGGGAGGTTCCTCAATTGAGGGCTTTGTTGGGGGAGTTTTTCTGTTCTCAAGATCCAAAGAGAGCTTACGGGGCTCATAAGAATAAGAGCCCATACCATGCAAAGCATTGACACACTCCACACTTCCTTCATCCTAATTCACATCAAGGTTCAACAATACCGCTTCTAAAGGATCCTCTACATTGATCGTGGCACTAGTATCATCAACTATCACCTTCGTGACAAGGTCCACAAAAGAACACACTTTAGTACTATTCAGCTGCCTCATTGATTAGCACACATGAAAGACCACTTCTTCATCACCCACCCGGAAGGTGAGTTCCCCTGCTTACACATCAACCAATGCCTTCCCAATTGCAAGGAAATGTCTTCCCAAAATTATAGGCACCTCATAGTCGACTTCGCAGTCGAGAATCACAAAATCAGCAGGCAAGATAAATTTGTCCACTCGGATAAGAACATCATCAATAATACCAAGCGGCCTCTTCATAGTTCTATCCTCCATTTGCAATCTCATTGAATTAGCTTTCGGTTGACCAATACCCAAAGTTTTGAACATGGAGTAAGGCATCAAATTGATACTTGCTCCTAAATCAAACAATGCCTTTGCAAAATTTGAACTCCCAATGGTACATGGAATGGTGAAAGCGTCGGGATCTTCAAGCTTTGGAGCCATCGAGTGCACAATTTCACTTACTTGGTGAGTCATTTTGATGGTCTCACAATCCATAGATCTCTTTTTAGTCACCAAGTCTTTCATGAACTTGGCGTAACCTGGCATTTGATCAAGAGCTTCCACCAAAGGAACATTGATTGACAAGTTTTTCATCATCTCAATAAACTTCTTAAAGTGGATTTCATTCTTTTGCTTCGCAAGTCTTTGAGGGTAAGGTGGAGGAGGCCTTGGCAAAGGAGCCTTAGCTTTGGGCACAACCATTTCCGGCATGTCTATTACGTGTTCCCTAGACGGGTTCACGTCATTTTGAGTCTCCACCTCATTATCATGAATATCAATTCTCACTTCCGCATTCAAGTTCTCTTCACTCACTTGCTCATCAACTATAGGGATAACATCATGTTGCATCTCAACTTCATCACTCACAATTTTCTTTTGCTTGGAGGCATTCACATCACCACCTCGACTGCTTCTTGTAATCACCGCCATTTCATGCCCGGTATTGTTCCCACCCTTCGGGTTTACTACCGTATCACTAGGTAGAGCCCCCTTAGGGCGAGTATTCAAGGAATGCAAAATCTGGCCAAGTTGAACCTCCAATTTTTGGACTGAAGTATTATAGGATGCCAACTGAGCATCAGAGTCGGCGTTCTTTTTCATCATTTGTTCAAACATCATCTCGATCCTCCCCATCTCATTGTTCGGCAAACTAGTACCATGGGATGGAAATGGGGGTGGGTTGTTTGGTTTTTGATACATCGGAGGCCTTTGAAAACCTTGCCCCTGATTTCTTTGATTGCCATTATTCCAACCACCCTGATTGTTGTTTTCTCCCCATTTGTTGTTGTTACCACTCCACTTGCCCTGGTTGTTCTTGTTGTTATAGTTGCCCTAATTCTGATTGTTATTCCCCCAGTTGTTATTTCCTTATTGGTTTTGATTCCCCCAATTGGCTACGAATCTCCATTGTTGTTGTTGGTTAGGAGCATTGCCCCTTTGTCCTTGATAATTGTTCAGGTACTGCACTTCTTCACTTTGCTCATCATAGCCATCATCTTGGTTGAAACCACCATTACCTTACTCATATTGATCCGGGCTACCTTGACCTTGTTGACCTCTTTGTCGCCTCTTATTGACCAATATGTTGACACCTTCCATAGCATTTACTTATCGTGGCACTTGAACTTGCTGCAATTGAGCTTTTGCCAACTGGGTAGTTAACTCTGCTATTGCTTGACCATGGTCGTGGTGCTCTTTGTGCAGGTGAATGACTGTGGGATCACCTTGTGGCACATTAGCTCGACTTTGCCAAGCTGAGGAAGTGTCTGCCATCTCATCCAAAATCTCACACGCCTCAGCATAAGGTGTGTTCATAAAATTTCCCCCTGCTAGCTGGTTCACCACATACTGATTGGTCATGTTAATGACACGGTAGAAAGTCTACTAGATCATTACTTCGGTCATGTCATTGTTCAGAAATTCTTTCACCATTGTCCGATACCTTTCCCAGATTTCATGAAGTGGTTCATTAGGTTCCTGTTTGAAGGCCAAAATCTCATCCCTCAAAGTTGCCATATGCCCCGGCGAGAAAAACTTAGCTATAAACTTGTCTGCCAACTCATCCCATGTATGGATAGAATGGTTGGGAAGTCTTTCGAGCCAGTCCAAAGCTTTCCCTCGAAGTGAGAAAGGGAACAATCTCAATCGTAAAGCATCGTCTGACACATTCGTCTGCTTTCTTCCCCAACAGCCATCCACGAAGCCTTTAAGATGTTTATATGCATTCTGTTGGGGAGCGCCTATGAAGTACCCTCGCTGCTCCAATAAAGTCAACATCACATTTGTAATTTGAAAATTGCCCGCCCGGATCCGGGGTGCGACAATTGTACTTGCGTAGCCCTCATTTGGAAGCACCCGAGGAGCGACTCTTGGAGAAGGCTGGGGAGGTTCTGGAATGTTGACATTGGCCTAGCAGCCTCCTCTTTGACCTTGAGGTACTAGAGGCACCTCATCTTCTCCATTATCATCAACCTCCTCCCCCGGAACATTTCCAATAGGATCATTGTTTGCCATGTTGTACCTGAATTGATTAACTCACACAAATTAGTAAAACAGAAGGAAAGAAAAGCAAGACACAAAACTAGTTATATAGATAGCCAAAACCGTTTAGCTCCCCGGCAACGGCGCCAAAAAGTTAATCGGAGCCAACCCTACACCACTATAGAGTGGCAAGAGCGGTCGATGTAGCTTTTACCCGATAAGTCGGGATCGAATCCACGGAGAGCTAAGAAAGGTTTGGAATTGGGTTCCTATCTAATCTAGGAATGTGCAATGTTCTTAATTGCCCTTCCAATCATTCTTTGTTTGTTCACTATTCTAGTTTAATACTAATTATGCAGGAAATTAGACTAAGTATGATATTTTTGCAGGGTTTTCTTAATTGATGGAAAGGCACTAGGGAAGTGACTTACAAGTAGGTGAGTATCTAACGAGATCTAAAACATAGAGCAAAATTGTTATAGTTGGGATTACGATATAGCCAATGCACGAAACTACTCACTCTATACCTCTCGGTAGTTTGAGTGACTTTGCCCTAATTGGCTTTCTCAAGCCCAATTGAGTGTTCAAATTGTGCAAGCAAAGTTGGCTCAGGTCGTGTATTACTATCTCTGGGTTTAACCCTTTAATTGGGGCTATCAATCTCTTGAATGGGATAGAATGCAATTCCTTGTTGGCCGGAATTTCCTAAACTTGGGCTCTCTTTCTCAAGAAGAGCCTAAGTCAAAAAAGCTCAAATTAGTGTTTGCAACCACCAATTCAACATTTAAAGCACAAATCAGACGAAATATGATTCACCCATAAACATTTAAGCCCTAAAATAGAAGACCCATTAAATACCCACACTAGGGTTGAGCCACAACCCTAGCTAATGGGTCTAGCTACTCATAATAACTGAAGAAATCAAAGATTTAGATGAAGAATAACCCATCAAAAGTAATTAAAAGATAAAGATCAAAGATTAATTGTTAAACAAGCTATAAAATTACTCAAAAAGGCTAAAAACAGTTGTTCACGTGCTCTACCAAAGATAAGACGCACTAAAAATCTGAAAAAGAGTTATTTATACACAGCTGAATTTTTCGAACAAAAATGCCCCTACGGAGGTACCGCTGACAGCGAAAAATGGACCGCTGCAGCGTTATGACTACCGCGGCCGCGTTAAATCAATCGCGGACCGCGGTCTTCAACTTGTAATTTCACTTTTGGTTCTCTGAATCTGGCTTCTACCGAGAGCGATAAAATGACCGCGACCACGTTAAAACCATCGCTGCCGTGCAATTTCACCGTGGGCCTCGGTTACTTTTTAAGCCTTAAATTACCGGTCTCTGAACCTTGCCACCACGGACCGCGATACAAGGACCGCTGCCGCAGTAGAGACACCACTGCCGCACAAAAGCACCGCGGGCAGCGGTAACTTGCAAGCCCCAAAGCACACTCTCTGAACTTTTCCACCACGGACCGTGAGATCAAGACCGCCTCAGTGGTGGACCCTCCGCGTCCGCGATCGATTTTCTGCTATCAGCGCTTAGTTGACTCAGCTTTGACTTGTGCAGGTTTCACTCCTTTTTAAGCTGGTTTTGACCTTCTTGTCTCTTTTTGACCAAACACTACAAACAAGCACAACATGTTAGCTTTCGGGATTACTTGTATACAATTTTAATCTAAAACATAAGCAAAAAGGAGCATAAAATAGACTAGAATCCCTAGTTATCAGTCGTGGGAGCGTATTCCACGGGAAGATTGAATAATTGTGACATGTAGTCACTTGATTGATTAAAGATTGAAACCAAGTACGGAGATTGTGGTACTATCGCTAATGTGAGAATTCATGCATGGAGGGCGCTCGGTTCATTTGGTTGTGGACTGTGGGAGTTTGTTCTAGATTTGACGGTTGTTCTTGCATGTCTGGGAAAAAGGGTTATTGCGGATTACTTGAAAGGTTATTAGCCCAGTGCGGTACGATCAGAATCTGGTCGAGGTCCATGGATGGATCTAAATGTGAAGGTGGGCTCTATATCAGGCCGGATGTGTTCATTTCAGTATAGCGTTGTTTACGGGGGAGTCTTCTGGCCTTGGATGTTATTTCTGTCGCCAGTCATTCCGTGTAACCTCTATTGTGCCATGTGGGTTGTGAGGTGGCTTGATTATTCGCACATGTGTTGTGATCCCGCGTAGCTTGTGGTGTTATATGAGAAGGGTGGCTCTCGAGATGCAGGTCATTTATTGCACCTTAGTTGTGCTTGAGTTTTTTAGTGTATGGCGCTATCCGTCTGCCCAGGATTTGTATTATGCACTTCGCGTGCTAGTGGTTGGCATTCGGGTATTTCGCAGGTATGAGCATTTTATATCGGTAAGTATTTCCTTATAGATTATTATGTGTGGATCGGGTGGCACGCCGTCACGGGTACATTATTTGGATCGGGTGGCACATCGCCACGGGTAACATGGTTAGATCGGGTTGCATGCCGCAACGGTATCATGTGTCGATCGGGTTGCACGCCACAACAGTGCGATGTTGAGTACAGTTTCCCATATCTATTCTTCTGTGTTTTGTTTCTCATTTTTTGAGAAAGGTTCATATCATCCCTTCGGTTGTTTAATTAGTTGCGTAGGTAAAGTAGTTCTTACCAGAGTTTATTTTCCTTATAAATCACATTTGAGTTGTGTCTTATTGGCACATGGTGGCATTATATGAGACTTTGGTAGTGTTTGAGGTGTCTTATTTCCTGAGCAACTTATACTGGGTGAGACGAGATTATTGGCCCGGGATCAGTGCGATCAGATTTATATGAGGCACATTAAAGAGTAAATATCGATATTCAGTCCAGAATGAGGTAATGGTTCTCGTCGGGAGAATAGACTCCATGAATTGTGATTCGGCAGGTGGATATAAGTTTCTACGCATCTCTTCTGTCATGGCAGTATTGCAAGAGTTGAAACAGGACTTATATGTGTCATGAGGTGTGTTGTGAGCATCTGGTTCGTGGGATTTCGGCTATTGTTATCAAAGGATGTTATTATGGCCATGTGAATTATGCGGTGCATGGTGTGAATTCAGCAAAGGTATGCAATCATGTTTCGGTACATCGTGTAGTGATCGATATGGTGTTTGTATGTTGGAAACAGGCCTGGTAGAGAATTTCGGATATTGGAATTTGGCTCTAAGGCTTATTTGCCTAAATAAAAGGGAAAATCTTTAGACTGTCTCGAGCTAATGTGCTCAACTAGGTTGTGGTAGCACGGGTAGGTGCATGAGGTGTTATACAGTGATTTCAGACAACCCTAGAGCAGTTCTTAGCATGTTCGGGGACGAACATATGTTTAAGTGGGAGAGAATGTAACGACCCGACCGGTCGTTTTAAGCTCTAGGGCGTCATTCGGCAGTTTGAGGCCATGAGTAGCTTCACTTCAGGTATTATGACTTGTACACGTGGTCGGAATTGAATTTTGGGAAGTTCGGAGTAGATTTGGAAAGAAAATTCTCATTTTGGGAGCTTTAAAATGGAAGGTTCCAACAGGTTCGTATCATGATAATGGACTTGGGTGTATGCTCGGATCGGGTTTTGGATGACCCGGGAGCTTTTCAGCGCCTATTTGTGGAAAAGTTAGCATTTTAGAAGAATTTCATCAATTTGGGTTGAAGTTCATTTCAAGGTTATTGATATCCGTTTGGGATTTCCGAGTCTGGGAATAGCTCCGTATGGTGAACCTGGTATTGGGACCGCATCGGGATATGGATTTGGAGGTCCGTAGGTCATTTCAGGGTCATTTGGTGAAAAGTAGAAATTCGAAGATTTTTTAGAAGTTTGACCGGGAGTTGACTTTTTGATATCAGCGTCGGATTCTGATTCTGGAAGTTGGAGTAGGTCCGTAATGTCGAATGTGACTTGTGTGCAAAATTTGAGGTCAATAGGACGTGATTGGATAGGTTTCGGCATCAAGTGTAGAAGTTTGAAGTTCTAAAGTTCATTAAGCTTGAATTGGGTTGCGATCCATGACTTCGACGTTGTTTGATGTGATTTAAGGCCTCGAGCAAGTTTTTGTTATATTTTTAGACTTGTGTGGGTGTTTGGTTTGGAGCCTCGGGGGATCGGGTGAGTTGCAGATTAGCTTCGGAGTGTTTTGTTAAGAATTTGAAGTTTTGGTTCTGCTATAATCGCAATTGTGATATTTTGGTCGCAAATGCGACTATCGCATTTGCGATGTAGTCCTCCCATTTCCGAACCTGGGCTGCTGAGGGAATGGATCATATTTGCGACAATATGGTCGTTTTTGCGAAGCCTGAAGAGTTCACATTTGCGAACTCTGTATCGCATTTGTGTTGAAGGCCTAGTCTTTCAGGGGTCGCATTTGCGATGCTTTGTTTGCATTTGCGAAGGTCGGATTTGCGAACCCCCTGTCGCAAATGCGACATCTGACACTGGAGGCAAGGGCTTTTTATTCCGAGACTTAGCTTATTTCCCTCGTTTCCCACTTGGACTTAGGCGATTTTTTAGAGCATTTTGAGAACGGTTCCATCATCATCAAGAGGTAAGTCATTTCTACTAGTTTTGAGTTATATACAAGGTTTATATATTTATTTAGGGTGTGTTTGGTATGAAGGAAAATATTTTCGAAAAATATTTTTCAATTTTCCCATGTTTGGTTGGCTTAAAATTTTGGGTAATATTTTCCTCATGAACTGATTTTAATCCAATTAAAGGAAAATATTTTCCCTATCAAGAGAAGGGAAAACATTTTTCAAAAATCTTTTCCAGCCTTCCTCCCATTCCCCATCCCCACAAACCCCCACCAACCCACTCCCACACCCCCACCCCACCCCACCTCCACTCCTACCCTCACCCCCACCCTCACTCCTACCCAACTCTAAATAGAAACTATTATTAATAGTACTTTCTTTTCATGTTATAGATAGAGTTATTTTTTTTTTAGCATTTCAACAAATGAGTATTTCTTTTGCGATATAAAAAACGTTTTCTTTCATTTTAACAAAAATACTTCTTTCATGATGTAAGTAAAAATACTTCTTTCTATTACAACTAAAATATACAAAAGGCGAGTGGGAGACTAAATAGAGTTTTTAGCGGATCAGTGCCGGAGAGTCCGTACTTTAATCTTTGGACAGGCTATAGGTATTAGGAAGACTGACTACTTTGATTCATGACTCTCATAATCGTTGCAGAGCTACATTCTATCCAAATTATTCGGTATAATAAGTTTCTTTATCGTCTATCTATCAACAATGGGTGCCTCGAGAACGCCTTAACATTTGTTTCGCATACAGTCGCGGGCCATTCGTTCCAGGCCCTGGAGGAGGGGCTGCTCCCCTTAACGCGTTGATTCATAGGGAACGCGTAGTTGTCTTGGTTGCCGAGGCCAAAGGCAATGGGGCGCAGCAGGTCCTTAGAAAGCACACAGCCGAGGTAGGGGATCAAAGGACGTCCAGATGGGCTTGCATCCAAGTATTGGCTCCAACGCTCCTAAAGTGCATAGAAAAGCTTTTGGCGAATCGGCCACTAGCGGCATCCAGTAGAGGAAATCCATTAACTTGGGGCAGGCTACCAAATAGTGCAAGAGCACGTGTGAAGGTTCTACAGTAGGAGGCGACTATGCCGTCCAGGAATGGTTGTTCACATGGTTATCACCGGCCTTCTGGGTGGTCACTAATGGTCATCCAACTTTGGAGGGTTCTGCGGGTCAAATTGGAGTGAGTTCAAAATGGATACTGTGAATGAACCGCAAGGCTGGTTTATTTCCAGCAGATCCTGTGCACAATAGGCACTCTGCACGCATATGACCTAGTTGTTCAATGGGGTATTAGAGATGCACATAGATCACTCAGCTCTCATTACTTGAGTGCTCTCTTCACTATTGTTAGCCGGTCCGATAGGCTATGGCCAAGCTCTTAAGGTACGTACTTTTACAGTAAAACGCAACTTGGGCATAGGGCGCATCGTCCCCTAAACTTCGGGGCATGGTGCGGGGTGTCCTTCGTACCAGTAAAAGAAAGCAAGGTTCATAAACTTGAAGACCCAAACCACCAGCTGATGCGCACATTTATGGTCAACTCTGTTCCGAGTTTCAGTGATAGAAAGTTATTGATGGTGACACATTGATGGGACTTCTTAGGGAATTCCCCGACGTTCTAAACCCTCTATCCTTACGGGGGTGAGCGAAAACATGAAGGAAACCCAGGACTTAATTGATTCGGTGCAAGGGACGATCACAGCATTGTTTTGTTTTGGGCAAGGGCCTTTGAGGATATTTGTGGAGGAGGCGCTTGCAAAGGGGCCTTGGCTTTTGGCGGACTAACCGTTTCGCGGTATGAAAAAATACATTGAAGGATATTGGAAAGTCCATGGGGTCTCAACATTTCAGTATGTTGTTCTTCTCCCATATGAAAGAACACAGAGGCCCCGGGGGTGTGGCATCTCCATCTTCTGGCAGACCAAGCAGGTTCTCCTCCAAATGACTTGGGAATCAAGTTTTACACACCTTTTCTAGGATAAGGATATTCCACCCTCCCAGAGGAAAAGTTGTGGTTTCAGTTTGAAGCCAACTCCAAACAGGGGCAGATGTTCAGTGATCGATTATGATGCAAGGTTTTCTCTGAGTTGTCTCTCCATTCCATACGATCACATTATGATTGTAGCTCTTCGCTTCTAATACGACGCGTGTGGAGAGAGTGCGGAGACTTATTTGTCTAGATGTCTTATCCTCACTTCATCATTCGCATTTCTACAATTCAAGGTCATTTTCACAATTCGCACACTTATGCCATCTTGGGAGCATTGTCTTGTATAGGCATCGCATATACCTCTTATCAACATCCATAGGCTCGGTTAGGAATAAAACTCCTGAGGCACTGAATTCAACCAGTGTCATGACAGGAGGTCACAGACGAGAGTAACTTTGTTATCTTAGGAGCAAAAGTCTGGAGATACTGCCTTAATCTAGCAACCTCTGGAACCGTAGCTATTCTAGAGGTGCACTTCTTGGTTGTAATGGGGGCAGAAACACTGTCAGTTTGGGAGGGGTCAGGCGTCGCACTAGACCAATATATCTAAGCAACCAACAGCATGGATTTCCAGCGGGTTGGCTCCAGTTTGGCTCAGTTACCCGCTTCTTCGGGCTTAGTGGCCTAATGCCCAAGAGAGTCTCCTTTACCGCCCACACGGCAGCTATTTCAAGGGTTTCTTCTAGTGGGTACTCAGCCCATCAAGGTTTTTCCCAACGCTAATTTCAGTGCCATGCCAGAGAGTTCTCACCGCCCACAGCCATTTTAGCGTTCTTCAAGTGGGTATCTTTGGGTTCACTCGAGCCGTGTCTTCTTGGTAGTACTAGGCCATCAGGGTCAGAGCTTCAGGCCCAGCAGATCACCCGTAACCGAGAGGTTGTTTTTGGAGTGCAGAGATTTCAGTCATGTGCGGAGATTTGCCCCCAGCGCTCCCCGTGGTGTGGAGCAGGAGGCATGTAGCAGGCGCGATAAGCAACTATTCACAAGTGATTATGCACCAGCTGCCCGGACCACTCTAGAAAGCGGTATAGGAGAAAAAGCGGGTTACGGGGGCCATCTAGAGGTGGAGGCCAGGCATAGGTGAGGCCAGCCATGCTACAGCCAGAGCAGGTGGGGCCAGCTAGTTCGACGCCCCAGCTAGGTTCTATGCTTTCTGGTCAAGACCAGATGCAGTGCGAGACGTCATTGAATGCACGCTTGGACTCACGCACAAAAGTTCGTTTCAGTTTGCTATAGATAGTGACTTGTGGTAAGGGGAATACTCGGTATTGGAATTTCGCTATCATAAGTGATAGGTGCTACCTATTCATATGTGCATCCTATCTCTGTTTGCTCATTTCTAGATATTCCTCCTCGTGAGTCTTTCTGAGTACTCCTGTTTATCGTGGGGTCACAGTCGGTCCTGCTCGAGTGTCATTTCTGTTGTTCGTTTAGTGTATCGGTGCTCAATCTATCGGGTCCGTTGTGGTATATAATATATATAGCGTGAATTTACCGCGGAGATCTAAGAGCAGACCTTCCTGGCTATTCTTGATACGACCGACTTTAATGCATTAGGCTTCATGGAAGAGCTCCTGGGAGGAGATGCTTGTGAGAGAAAATATGGAGCTAGTGCCGCCCCGTTCGTAATCGCCAATCCTTGATTGCATGCCAAAGACTGTTACTTTAAGTCGTGAGTGCCAAAAGTTTACCTGAGAGAACATTGGAGTGGGAAGGGTTTCCATTTGTCAGGTGACATCTAGTCGGGTCATCTCTTTTCTAAAAGGCTCGACATATGTCCGGAGAGGGTGCTGCTTTTGTGCATTAATCTAAGCTGTCAGCGTTATCGCGGGATACTATCGCATGAGACTCCAGCGATTGATTCAGTACCTAGTAAGTATCGGGGAGTTCAAGATGTGTTCCTTATTTACCAGTTCCACTATAAGGATCTAATTGTTGTTGCTATCAATGATATCAACCTATTCTGACCATTGGACTTGCCAAGCCTACTTTTCTATCCCCAGACCTCCTGTTTATATGGCCTCCGCTACGGCATAGTCTCCGGAAGAGTATGTGAAGGAGTTGAAGGAATGTGCTTGAGGTTTGCTAGCAAAGCGGGGTTTGTCACGCTAAGTGTATCACCTTAGGGATGCACCAGTGTTATTTGATAAAGAAGAAAGATGGGGACTTAGTGCGGATGTGCTTGATTATCGCGCAGTTTGAACAAAGTTACCATTCAGAACAATACAATGTTGCCGCGTATTGATTGATTTTGCTTTGACAGTTGCAGGGTTGCTAGGTGTTTCTCTGAAGAATCGACTTGGAGATCAAAGGGTACCATCAATTGAAGATTCAGGACTGGATTTCGAAGACGTGGCTTTCCATACTAGATATGGCCATTATGAGTTCTTCCTAGTGATGGTCCTTCGGCTTGACTAACGTCCCAGCGGCGTTATTTGGATTTGATGAACAGGGTGTTCAGGACATATATTCAGATTCGGTTTTGCTCCAAACTTGCGTCTTTGATATTTGATTCGACTCTCAGATTTTTGATATAATACCCTTACTTTTTTCTATTATTGCGAGCATTTGGAGGGAGACATTGGTATGTTAGGTTCGCCCCTTGGAGAGTGTTGCCTTCAGGCAATTTGCGTGTGAGCCCTCTCGCAGATATATGTATGTAGTGTATATTCCTACTAATTTTCTTCCAAGTGTGGTTTTTCGGCTATAGATTTTCTGCTGCACTTGCTATATCTTGGGACATGCTTGATTATATCGCTCTTGGGAAGAGGAGTTATTAAGGTCGACTTCTCGCTAATTCCGACTTGAGGCAAGCGTTTTCAGTAGTGGCCTCGTCCCACTGTGTTGAGAATAGTTTCTTGGGGTTAATGCAGGTTATTATGGCCGGTTCTTAAGAGGGCTTCTCAATCTATTATACAGCTCCTCTATACTTAGATTGTGAGTACTTCAGATCGGCATGTGTTTGCTCTTTCCGTTAATGTTGGATTTCTCACATTGAGCTGTATTGCGCGAGGCGAGCTTGTCAAGAAGCTCAGCTAGCTTTGACTACAGCACCAGTTCTAACGCTCGCTCCTTGATCCGCCTTCCGGTCTCGACGTGATATGTATAAATTTACATTTGATTGTATGTATTGCGATGCTTCGCCTTGCAATCAACGTTTCTTTGTGGCATCTCTTGATTGTATTGATGTAGGCATGGGGAAAGCATTATAGCATTAAGCATCGCGTTCCATAGCCGAAGATCCCATGAGATGGATAATTTTGTAGCCGCAGCTTGCATGATCTCGCTGGGAGTTTGAGGCTCAAAGCTTTCTGGCAATATTTTCCATGAATCGCGGATTGCTTGTTGTAATCTTGTTGATCTAGAGGCACGTATCTCATTTTAATTCCGTTGGTGCTTTGTGTGTTTAGATGAGGGTTGCTACACCTGATCAATTCATCATAATCATCCCGCATCTGCCTAGTGGCAGCTCATTCTGTTCCGAGACTTGTTTTTGGCAAACGCGCATATTGACTCACCAAATTCTTGTGGAGCGCGCGAACAGATGAAATTGCTTACGTTTACTGAAGGGATCTCCTATTGATGTCTGGGCCATCATTGTGCATTTTCTATACTATGGCTCGGAGTGCA
This sequence comes from Nicotiana attenuata, assembly GCF_001879085.1. NCBI lineage: Eukaryota > Viridiplantae > Streptophyta > Magnoliopsida > Solanales > Solanaceae > Nicotiana > Nicotiana attenuata. The sequence goes on from NW_017676448.1 coordinate 15,870, forward strand.
AAGGCGAATGTAGTTGCGGTAGTCAAGCCCTTGAGCAGCAATACTCGTAGAGAGAAGAGTATGGTAGCTTGGATTCATTTCAGGCCAAGCAGTGAGAGAGGCACAAGATTTTAGGTGTGCGCACTGTTCCCAATCTTTGTGGGCATTACAGACCTGTGAGGTTGGATATTTAGAAGCCCAGCCGATTTCTTGCATGCGTCGTTGCAGGAGCTCCTTGTCGCATGTTAAAGTGAATAACACTATTCAGGAGTATGAGATCGAGAATCAGCGCTCTTGTGGGCACAAGTTTTATGATTCTCGCATTTGATTGTGTACTTAGTAGAGACCTCGGTACACCTACGATAGGTTTGTTTCCAAGGAGGTTTCTATCGCGAGGATGGTGTTCCCTAGAATAGAAGTATCGACTCCAGGAGTTCGTCCTATGTTTTGCTATGTCGATGTCCTTGCACGCGTACAGTACTCAGTGACAAGTTTACTAGTTAGGAGTCACGATGACATCGAGATCTCGAGTGAGTATATATTCCATTCATGACTAGGTCATACGATAGATTGTTCACATTCGCGACTGAAGCAGAAAGCGAAAAAGATATACGGGTTCAATTCCCGGGTGGCGGCCGAGGGCGGTTGTGAAAGAAAGATCATATGTATGAAGTAAATGTAGCTCTCATGAACATGCACTAAATTGCTAAGCAGTGTTGTATAAGTAGAGTTTACCAGATAGATAGAGAGAGTGCCCAGGTGTGGTCTAACTGAAAGGTGCAAGATATTGCGTAAATACCCGGAGTGGAAATGGGAGCGTCAATTACTAGGCTCTCTGCATATGAACTTGTAAAGTTGGGGTTGTCGCGAAACGTTGTGTGGGCACTCGCTTTAGCGCATTGTCCTATATCTCTCCGCAAATCTCATGTAAATGTTCATGTTGGCTTTTGTTTAAAGGGCAAGGATCTCATCTCTTAACATCGCCATATGTTCGCCGGAGAAGAAACTTTGTGATAGAACTTCTCGGCGCAACTGCATCGCCAAGTGTGATGGAATGGTTGGGCTAGCTTTCACCAATGCCAGAAGCCTCGCGCCGCCTTAGAGAATAATGGGAAAAGCACTCCTAAAAGTTTCGATTGCAACATGTGTCTGTCCATTCGTCGACCGGTGCCTCTTTGACTAGTCCGGCACTTATTCCCAGTTGTGACTACGTATACTTTAGACCAGGGGTTGGCTAGAGCATATAGTTTATATTCCAGGAAGATAGTTTTGCATGGTGGTGCCTTGACTTGGTCTTCTCCCATTATGTAGGACTAGACGGTCACCTTCACAGTATTCAAATACCTTCTGAGATTTTTGACGCATAAGCTGTAACAAGAGTGAGTTGTGGGAGGACCGGATGTAAGTTGGCTTGCAGGCGAGACTCATGATTCATTCGCACCGAAGAGAACTCCCCTCTCGTACCATAGCAGGGTGTTGAAGCAACACGGTAAGCGGACAGTTCAGGACAATTGGTTATAATCTCGGAGTGAAACATGCTCAGAAATGTGTGATAGTTGTGAGCTTTCGGGACTGGACGTGGAATCGAATTCTTGCCCTTGTGTCCGTGCGGAGTTTGACTTTACAAAACAGCAGTTATCATTGAGTGCCAGGTCATTGCGCGAATGACCGCGGCTCCATTTAAAAAGGCTTTATATGGTCGGGCCTTCGTTGTGCAACCACCAGATGTCGTTCTCCCCCATCAGGTGGTTTTTGGAGCCCTGGCGAGGCTAAAGTAATATGGTACTGAATTTGGTGAAGGGCCTGCCTGGAAAAGGTAAAGTTTGATCTGTGCAGTGTGACCCAAAACACTCTTGCACCAGCAGAGTGCCACAGAATAGGGAAGAGAGTTTACGGGGGAGGGTTTGGAAGGATACAGTTAAAAGCGGGCCGTGCATTAATTATTTAGAGGTGGGCGACAAAAGGTTCTCTTGAAAGGTCGGCTCGGTCAATGACAGAGGTGATCATGAGGTTCGGAAGAGGGCAAGTTGAGCCCAAAGGTTTATAAGGCCCGTTTTTGAGGTGTTGAGTTTGTGTTGGAGAGGTTGTTATGAGCTTCCTTTACCTCCTAGTCTATCGGGAGTTTTCGCACGTGTCTATGCTCCAGAGGTATCATCCGACTTGTCACATGTGTTAGACTTTCAGCATGATTCAGTTAGATGAGAGCATGGGTTTGAGTGAAAGGAGGAGGCAATTTGCCATTGTTTGATGCCTCTCAGCGTTCATAGTGTCCTGGACAGTTTTCGAGGATCCAAGAGGAGATTTTGCTAACTGCTCATAAATTCGAGTTCAGCGAGAGTGATCAGTGGCAGCTCTAAACGCAGCTTAAGGCACTGCGCACTCCAATGGGGGCCAAGGAAGGAGGTATCCCCGTGGAGGGCCAGGGGACAGTCAATTATCTCATTAGTTTTAACATGCCACGTAGCGCAAATGTGTTAATAGTGGATTCACTCCTAGAAGCCAGGTTCCAGAGTTCACGGATGAAAACGTTTTGTTTAAGAGGTTGAGAATGTAAACGAAAACTCTCAAGCAGAAAAAATGGAAGGAAAGAAAAGCAAAAGCACACTAATTACTCAGATATATAGCTAAAACCGTCTAACTCCGCCGGGAACGACACCAAAAACTGATCGGGTCCAAGCCTGGCAACTACTATTGAGTAGTGAGGGTGGTCGATGCAGTTTAGCCCAACTAGGTTTCGGATCGAATCAACAGGGAGTTAATTTGTTTGGAATTATATTTATATCAGAGTCTAGATGGCGGGTTTTGATGCTTAATTAAACTTCCACACATGTTTAGGTTTGATTCTACTTCTAATGCTATTGCTAATAGTATGGGCAATATTTGAAAGCTAAGTATAATGCATTTGTTGTGGATTTTCAAGGTGCTTAAAGGGAGCTAAGGTAGTTTTGACTTCGCACTCTAGATGGGCTATCTAAAGGGTAGCAAGAATCTAGGGCAATCATTGATTAATTGGGGCTCAATATATTAGCTATCACCCCGGATAGTCACTCTATAGCCTCTCGTAGTTTGAGTGATTTTGCCCTATTGGCTTCTCAAGCCCAATGGGTTGTTCAAATGTCAAACAAGTATTGCTCGAGTCGGGTATTAACTATCTCTAGGTTTAATACCCTTTAATTGGGGCTATATCAATTTCTTGATGGATACGCCATCAATTCCTTGTTAGACCGTGAATTTTCCTAAACTTAGTGCTCTCTTTCTGCCAAGTAAGATTGCTAAGTCAAAAGGCATGCAAATCTAGTGTTTGCAACAGTTTTAAATTTTATCCATTAAGTTCTAAGCAAGAAGCTAGACGTAAATAGCCGGACTGACCATTACACATTCAAGTCGCCTAAAATTCAAGACGCGCATCAAATCGCCACACTAGGGTTGGGTCACAATACTATCTATGGCATTTAAGCCTAGCTGCATGGAAATAACAAAAAAATGCAAAGATCAAACAAGATAAATTCATAATATAGATTAAAAGATGAAAATCTAAATGTTGAGAGTAATTCTAGTACAAGATGTGCCGCAAAACGAAATTTCAGCCGTCCTCACGTGCTCAGGCTAAAAATAACCTTAACCTAAAATGGTCAAAGGATATATTTATAACTAAAGGCTGAAATTTCCAAACAAAAATACCCGGCTGCAGAGGTTTCCGCGCCTCCGTCGTTTTTCTCTTTCTAACCATTCCCATAAATAAGGACTTTCCCGTTGTGCTTTTACTATTTTATGACTTGTGGATAGTTAGTTGGGAGTTGGAAAGATTCGAGTTGAAATCGAAAAACACTTGACTCCATGGTTTGCCGTTGAGAAGTTCTAGCATAGTATGCTTTGGTCAATATTTCAAGTAAATGACCTCGGAATCGGGATGATTGCGGTTCCAATGAGTTCGTATGATGATTTCAAGACTTGGGCAATATGTTCGAATCGGGTATTGGATGACCCCGGGAGCATTTCGGCGCCTAATAGTGAAAGTTGGCATTTTTGTGTGAGTTTCAAAGTTTGGGTTGAAGTAGATTTTTACATTATAGACGTCGCTTGGGATTCCAAGCCTTGGAATAGTTTTATGGTGATTTCTGGACTTAGAAGCGTGTCCGGAAGTGGATTTTGGAGGTCCATAGAGTCATTTGAGCCAGTTTTGCGAAAATTGTGGCAAGATTGTGAGTATGTTTTTTGAAAAGTTTGATCGAGAGTGGATCATTTATATCGTTCGGAATTCAAGTTTGAAAGAGTCTGGGTGGAGTAGGTCCGTAATGTTATTTAAGAATTGCACGGAAATTTGGTGTATCTCCGAGGTTGATTTATAGTATAGAATCGGATGCGCCAAAAGTTTTTAGAAGTTTTGAGTTCAAGAGTTAATCCAGTCGTTGTTGGCATCGATTCGTGGCTTTTGATGTTATTTTAGTGTTTCAATCGCCGACGAGCGCCCGTATGATTGTTCTTTTAGACTTGTGTGGGTGTTATAGTGTGGAGCCCCAAGGCTCGGGTGAATTTCGAACGGTTCGAAGGATGAGAAAAGCTCCAGTTTTCTGGTGTTTCTAATATGGTGTTGCAGGTATTGAAAATCACGAGAATATGTTCACATTTGTTGAACCTCACATTTGCGAAGAAAGGCTTCGCGAAATTACGAAGAAGCCTGCATGTGGGCATACTTTCAGCTCCATATTTGCGATATTTCTAGTCGCATTGCGACCTTGTGCAGAGTCCGCATTTGCGAGTCCTTGGTCAATTTGCAACCTTGGCAAGTGTCAGCCCAGGTTCGCATTTGTGATGTAGACTCCTGCTTCGCTTTACGACTCCATCTGCCGAAACCAGGTGTCGCAAATGCACATCTGCGATATGTGCATAGCTATATTAAATGCGGGACCTGTAGGTCATTTAGCTCATTTTCTTTCATCTCTGACGCTTGATTTGAGCTCTTTGAAGAGGTTTGTGAATAGCACTTGGGGTAAGTAACTTGATGTCTAACACCAACAGATGAGGTTAAATATCAAACTACGCACTTTATATAGTTATTTGACCAAAAATAGGTTATATAACGTAAGTGGTACATTATTAAATTAAAAAAAACTAGGTTTTGGATTAAAATGGGATTTGTACCGCCAGAAAATGGTTGTGGAATTTGTTGATGAAAAAGTGTTATGGTAACAATTTTCTTCAAAAATTTCCGAAATCCCGGACGTGGGCCGGGGGTGAATTTTATTGGGAATTCTTAAATAGGGGGTTGGGTGTATCACTTTAATAGTTAGGATATGAACTTTTGAGCATAAATTGACTATCTTATATAGACATTTGACAGTTTCAAGTCATTTCGGTCAACGCGATTCCGATTGAGGGTTTGAGCGTAATCTTGGATGGAAAAGTAGGTTTTGAGACGAGGTAAGTCTCTTTCAACCTTTAAGAGCGAACTAACCCCATAGTAAAGTTGATATTAATATATATCCTTTGGTGGGCTATTACGCACGAGTGACGAGAGTCCGTATGTAGCTACTAATTATGCTATTGTGCTGGTAGTCTAGGACCCATATCATGCTATACTTACAAGTGTTCGCATCACCTACTTGTTACTTTAACTGCTTAAGTCATATTGAAATTTGATAAAAGAATCGTAAAACGTTTAATTTCACTAACTTGAAGTTGTGAATGGGACACTTGACTGTTATTGAGACTTTGTAATTTTCTTTAAAGTATTTTCTTTTGTGGAGCGAGCCAAACGTCTCGGTAGCAAATAGATGCATCTATGGTTCATGCTGTTCGACCCTCGGAGTGCACAGTTTAAATATCTCTATGCGGGATCGCGTCGTACGACCTCGGCATAACTGCGTATAATGAATCTTTGGAACTATATATAAATTCATATTGCTTCATTGGCTTGATATATAAATCATTAAATGATGGAAATAAACTTGGAATTTACTATTAGCGAGAGGACTGTTTATTATTTCCTATTATGGAGTTTTTCAGCTATATTTATGTAAATTCATGCCTACCTATAATTTTTAACATTTTATTATTAGCCCATAGTAAGTGTCAGAGTCGATCCTCGTCACTACTTCTTCAAGGTTAGACTGGATACATACTAGGTACATATTGTTTATGTACTCACGCTACACTTCTACATTTAACGTACAGGATCTGAGGCAGGTGCATCTGGATATCAGTCTGGCGCGCACACTTGATCACTCCTACGAGACTACACGGTGAGCTGTCTTCCGAGCCCATTCTGCAGCAGCCGGAGTCTTCCTTTTGCATATTTTTCTGTCTATTACATTTTAGACAGTAATGTAGTATTCTTTTGTATATTCTACTAATAGACCATACACTTGTGACACCAGGTCTTGGCACTCACACTAGTAGACTTGTGATTTTTGGTTTATTTCTATGATTATGATTGCACTCAGTTGCATTCGTTTTAATTATTTTAAATCTGTAATTTCTTAAATCCTTTAAATTAAGAAAAAGTTTATTTACTTGGAAACCTATAAAAAGGGAAATGACGAGAGTGTTCGCAGTTGGCTTGCTAGCGACGGTGCTGGGCGCTATAACGACCTATATAGAATTGGGTCGTGACACCCTCGGCCTCACTCAGTCATCAATCTCTCTAATCTCTCCGGCTCTCAATGTCATGAAAAATCTGCCCAAAAATAATGATGTGATGTATCAATATTGGTAACAGAGACTGAGATATGATATGCATATGAATGTGTATGACTGAGTATGTAAATGCAATGTAAGCAGATAACTCAACAGCAGAAATGGTTCCAGTGGGTCCCAACAGGATAATCATATAGCCTAGACATGATTTCTAACATGGATCACAACTCAATTACTCTAGCATGTGGAGATTTCATGGATACAAATAAGATTAGGTTACTACACAGTACCACAAAAATAACTGAGTCACAATTCACATCGTGCACGCCCACACGCCCATCACCTAACATGTGCGTCACCTCAACTCCAAATACATTCACATATATTCAGGGTTCATACCCTCAGCACCAAGTTTAGAAGTGTTACTTACCTCGAACAACCCAATCCAACACCGAGCAAGCCAAACTGTGCTCCAAAATGCCATCCGCACGTACCCAACTCCGAAC
>NW_017676448.1:23015-44630 GCF_001879085.1 Nicotiana attenuata
GGCTCGAAACTAGCCAAAAGCAACTCAAATACATCAAATAAAGCCCAAGTAAACAATTTCAATTGAAAAAGGTCAAATCTTTACTCAAAAGCCCAAAATCAACCAAAAAGTCCAACCTGGGCTCGCGCCTCGGAACTCGACAAAACTTATAAAATCTGACAACACATTCAATTATGAGTTCAACCATACTAGTTTCACTCAAATCTTACTCCAAATTGATGTTCAAAACTCAAAAATTCACTTTATGAAATTTTAGACAAAAACTCCAAAATTTCACTTTTGAAATCATCAACCAATTGCCAATAACGAAGATAGATTCATGAAATATAATAAAAAAATGTGTAGAGAACATTTACTCCAATCCTTGTGGTGAAAATCGCTTCAAAAATCGTCCAAATCCGCGCTCCCCAACTCAAAATATGACTAAATGAACAAACCCTTGATTTACAATCTATTTGGATCATTGTTCCCATCGTTTTATAACGTATTGTATTGTATTGTATCGTATTGTATCATATCGTTTTATTAATATAATGTTTGGAGAGATTGTATTGTTTGTTATTGTTAAATTTTGCTGTTTGGTTTGACTGTACCGTACTGTACTGTAATTGATAAATTTATTAAAATACCCTCAATTATTTAAATATTAAATTTATCAAAAAAATATGCATAAAAATAATTTTAAAAAACAGACAGAAGAAGGTAAAACACCTTAAGAAAGCAGAACAAAGGAGTGAGACAGAAGAAGGCAAAACAAAGGAGAATAGCTAATTAGAATTGAGTTAAAAGCAAATTAGGAGAAAAAATAAAACAGAAGGCGGCAAAACACCTTTAACGTTGGCGGCAGAAGTTCTGGAAAAAACTAAAGTAGGTTATAGGTTGGAGATTTGGAGTTAAAATAGCAAAAAAAACTAAAGGATAAAATAGAATTGTGGAGTAATAAGTTAGGACATAATAGGAAAGAGAAATAGAAAACAATCCCACCACACCAAATCGGTTGTTTCAAAAAAGGGGACTTTTCATTGTTCCGGAACAATGGATTTAACAATACAATACAACCAATTTTAATGAAAAAACCAAAACAAACATTGTTTTGGGATAACAATACAATACGATACAATGGTAAACAACCATCCAAACAAGCTGTTATATGCTTCTGCCCAGTTGTTCTGCCTCGATTCTTGTGCCAAACGATCCCAAAACTCACTTTTGATGCCTCCATTGGATCCTTGTGAAATTCCAGTCAAGATAAGCTGTTGAATCACTCCATTTAACCTTATAATGAAGGATATATGTTGGTTTTAATATTTGGAAACATTGCAGATTTTTAAATACGAATTCAGTGGCAATTTCGTAATTAATTCGAAAAATCTAGTAACCCAATTCATAGTAAAAGGACCATAAATTCCTCATACGATGTCGAAACATGATGATTCCAGTTGCTATCGTTCCAAAATTACGATACGGGTCTAATGCTTCAATCAAAACAACAATTGGAGCTCATTTGCTTTATGTGGTAATTTATGCTTGAAGAACGACGTGGAAACAAAAAAAAACGAGCGCAACACAATCCAAACCTATCTGAAACTCACCCGAGCCCCTCGGGACCCCGTCCGAACATAGCAACAAGTCCCATAATATAAGATGAACTTACTTGAGGCATCAAGTCACACATGACAATAACGAAACGACGAATCACACCTCAATTCGAACTTAACTGAACTTTGGACTTTCAACTTCCAAAACTCGCGCTGAAACATATCAAATCAACCAGAAATGAACCCAGATTTTGCATACAAGTCCCAAATGATATTATAAAGCTATTAAAATTTTCGGAACCACAATTCGAATCCTATATCATCAAAGTCAACTCTAGGTCAAACTTATGAACTTTTCAAACCTTCAAATTTCCAACTTTCGCCAATTTGTGCCGAAAGCTTCTAGAAACATCCAAATGTAAATTCGGGCATACGCTCGAGTCCAAAATCACCACCCGGACCTAACTGAACCATCAAAACTCCAATCCGGGGTCAAATACTAAAAAAATCAAACTTGGTCAACTCTTCTAACTTAAAGGTTCAATCATGAAATTCATTCTTCCAAATCGATTACGAATAACCTGAAAACAAAAACCGACGATCCACACAAGTCATAATACATCATACGGAGCTACTCATACCCTCAAACTTTAGAGCGAAGTGCAAATACTCAAAACGATCGGTCGGATCATTACAAAAGCAATCGGAAATAGGTCGCTTTTCCTCAAATTTCGACAGATGTCCGTCGATTTTGGTGGACGAAATTAGGCAGTTTTCTAGTAGTGGAAGTTAAAGATACGGGTTCAGCCACACTTAGTAACTTTGCTCAAGCAATGTATTTTTATTAAGAAATTCTTTGAATATGTATACATTAAATGTCAAACCCAATTATTAGAATTTGAAGTCATTATTATAAAATTTAGAACCCATACAGTTTAAATTCTTGCTCCATCTCTTCCATGTCGATTATGTATAAGTCGTTATATTAGCTGAGAGTTAAGACCAATATATAAAAGAAAGATCTCTTTATTGAATTATTTGGCTATTGACAGAGGTGGATGTAGTGAACAACTAATGGGTTCAACTGAACCCATAACTTTCGACGCGGTGTAAAAATTTATATGTAAAAATTCATAAAACTTACAAAAATAATGGATATGAACCCATAAATTTAAAAAAATATAATCGGTTCAATGCTAAAAACCTTAAAAGTTGAATCCATAGGATTTAAATCCTGGATCCACCTCTGGCTAACATCAATATCATTGTTTGTTGATCCCATTATGTGAATTGTATAGATTAACATTGTTATATAGTCAATCCTCTCTATAACAATCTCGTTTATTCCGATATTTTTTGGCTTTTATAGTGAATGGTTGTTAAACACCTATAACAACATTTCTTTTAAATATTTTTTGACTGTTATAAATAAAAATTATTCAAAAATTGATTATTTTTCCTTTTTTAATTTTACATATAACAGATACTCCCTCTGTTTCAGTTTATGTGAACCTATTTCCTTTTCGGTTTGTTCCAAAAAGAATGACCTCTTTCTAAATTTGGTAATAATTTAGTTTAAACTTACAATTCTACCCTTAATGAGAAGCTTTTATAACCACACAAATACTCTGGGCCCCTTATAGACTTGTTTAGGACCACAAATTTCAAAAGTCTTCATTTTTTTCTTAAACTTCGTGCCCAGTCAAACAGGTTCACATAAATCAGAACTGAGGGAGTAATAAGCTTATTCAAATTTAAAATCTCAAAATATATGCATATTTCACTATTAAATATAAAGAAAGCTAATACATTATTAATAAATCATCACTAAACGTATAAAGATTTAAATCTCTAAGGCATACATTTTAAAGCTAGCTAGAAAAATAAATTCTTTCAAGATTGATGGAAGAACTTTGTAAGTGTAGCTTGTTTTGTATATTTCATTCTCTTACTAGTGATATAACGTTTGAATTGGTGAAGGTTCGTGTCAAGATTTTTAGCAAAAAGGTATCCTATAGTTTTCCCTTGAAAACAACCTAAGAGCTTAACAGTTAAATTTTTATCTAAATGTTTTTGAAATTTGTCCAATAGAAAAGATATCATGTACAAATCTTCAAATCTTATATCTTGTGCTAGATAGGAACTTTGTTTAATGGAAAAGATTGTGTGCATATTTTAGAATTATTATTAGTAATCTTAAAGATTCTATATGGATGTTATAGAGGGGTAATTTTGCAAAGAACGTTATGGTATTAATATGATTGTTGTTGTTATAGGCAAAAAGCTATTATAGAAAGGTAAAATATAACTTAAAAAATGATAATGAAGAAAACTTGGCTTTTATAGTAAATAATTGTTAGGGATATTGTTATAGAGAGGTCTGACGGTATATGTCTCATGCTATCATTGACTCAGGTTAATGGTATTATAAATAAAAAACATGGTGAACTGGTGATTATTAATTTTTCCTCTCATCTAAATTGGATCATAAGTAACTTTGGGTGCCAATCTTCAAGGCATAATGAATGATTTCTATATATATGTCACGGGTTCGAGCGGTGGAAACAGCCTCTTGCAAAAATATTGGGTAAGGCTGCATACAATAAACATTTGCGTTCCGGCCCTTCCCGGACCCCACGCATAGCGGGAGCTCAATGCACCGGTCTGCCTTTTTTGTCCAAATCGGTCAATAATATGAGAATCTGATCAATTAGACAAAACCGATTTACTAATGGAATACCATAATACGGTACAAAACTGAGATTTGGTAAACATAAACCTTCAATATTTAAAGACTAGGTAAAGTTACTGTTGGAAGGCCTTAAGATCGAGGTCCCAACTTAATTATCTTTGAACTACTTTGGATGGTTTCAAGCTTAGGACAGGTTGAAGAAGATTTCAATATACTAGTTTTGTATTCCCTCCGGTCCATTTTAATTAATTTTTTGGCCCTTTTTTTTATGGTCCACAATATTTGAATTTTTCAAGAAGGAATTAACTTCCTTTTTCCAAAGTTGTCATTGGAGTAAAGAGCCTAGGAGTATTTGTTATATTTCAAATGAACAAATTAAGGTTAATATGGTTATTTTTGTTGGTAATTTGCTAAAAGGTGAATTTCTTAATATATGTAAGAACAGCCAAAAAATCAATTAAAGTAGACCGGATGAAGTAATTTTTTATAAGGTTTTTAACAAAAGGACTTGGAAACTTCTGTTTATTACTCTAGTCCCACCTAATGTATAAAAATAGACCTTAACAGCTTTCGCTTTTTCTTTTCTCTAATGTTTTAACCTAAGTTGCTCGAACTCGGGTGCGGGTATCCGATACAGGGACGGATCCGAGTATCGTATTCGACAAAATCTAAACTTTAAGATTCGGGGGCGCGGATCCGGATATGGATACAGGTGCGGAGATTCGGCTAATAAAAAATAAAGTTATACAAATATTGTAAATTTTGAGAGATATTCTATGAAAAACTTATTGTTGGAAAAGACAGTAAGTTCTTAGACCAAGCTTTTTATAGTACAATCCTTTTAAAGTAGAAACTCTAAGGTAACGCTGAAAAAAAGTGGACATCATCTACATGGTGTTTACCCTAAAATTGGAAAATAATTAAACTTATAATGTGGTTTTAAGAATACGTGATTTCACTTAATACCAATTGATACATGCAAAGAGTAATAATAGAAATTAACAATAATATAAGGCGAACCAGTGCTTGAACAGAATTCAGCCCTCGGGCTTTAAATACCCTCGAGCTAGTTGTGCGAGAACAGTTAAAGTGCAACAAGCTGATAGACGAGAGAATGTAAATTAAAGAGAGAATATTGTATTGCTTTCATCTACGTGAATGTAAGGTGTTTACAAGATGATTAGGACCCCCTTTATATAGTAGAGGAATCCCATTTATGGTACAATTCTAATTACGAAAGTAAATCCCATGATTAACTAGATAACCGCCCTTGATTTGACAAGATTTACGCCATGATCTTCGGCCAGTCACGGATATCTCGCCTTTCCGTTATTGCAATTTGCTCGAAGTCTGTCATATTTGGTCTCGATCACTGCAGGCCTCGATCTCGATAGGCACCTCTATCCTTGGACTCGATACCTCATTTTCGTGCTCTGCTCTGATCCATTACGAGGCTAACTCTCGATCCAGTTCTCTGGTCTCGATCAAATAGCACAATCGGGTAGGTTCGGTTTTAACCGTACACAGATAGTCTCCTCGTTTCTTGGAATGTAATGAGAAGAAACGAAATAAGCTTCGATTTTGTACCTCGATCTATCATGACGTCATCCTCGTGACGTAAGCGATGAAGTGACCGAAACGTCCCGTCGGTATAGTTCCCAAAATCATTAATTAGTGTCAGTAGGCGATCGGCTACCAGTGCCTTTGAACCGTCACCGTGAATCCTTAAATAGATCTTCTTCTCACTTCCTCAAACTTTACTTTGAATTTTTCTTGTACTAGTCTTCAAAATCCCTTTGAGTTCTTCAAGTTTATCTGCAAATCTTCAAAGCTTTTCACATCTTTTAAGCCTTTCCATTCTTGCACAGTCTCTAGACTTCGATATCAACCTTCCTCCAAAACGCCAAGTCTCCCTCTCTCCTTCTTTCTTTAAGCTTATTCAAAATGGCAAAAACGTCAAAATCTGTTCCTCAAAAGGAAAAAGCTTCTTCATCACGGCCGGACGGCGACAAAACACCGGTGGAGCCATGCCTTGAGGAGTGTGTTCCTGGGGGTGTGATCTTACTTCCGACTCAAAGTCGAGAAAATTTCGTCGGTCCCTGGTTGATGCGATCCAATGTCGAGATATATATGCTCGATAATTGAGGATGACCTTGAGCAGGTGAAGAAAGATTGCCATTGGGAAGACAAAGAGGTGGTGATTCCAACCTCCGAAGAAGACATCACTACCCATGTGAAAGGGTTTCTAAGTGTTTACACTTACCCTTTCACGATGGGCCCTGTCAATCTCGTCATCATCGACTTTTGCCGTCAATACCAAATAACCCTAGGTCAGATCCATCCCTCTTTTTGGCGGATTATCATTCTACTCCGATTTTCGTGAGCAAGGTCGAAGGGATGCATTTCACCCTCGACCATCTCATCAGAATGTACAGCCCCCGTTGATAAGTAGGGATTTTAACCTATTATTTGCTCTCTTTTACTTGCTTTTTAGGCCTAAAATGCGTGAAGGTATTCCCGGAAACTAATGTAATATGCTTGCTTGCAGGTATTGTTGAAAATGAGCCAAATGAGTCATAATCAACTCATATAGGAGTCAAAACTTGAACAAAAACCAAGCTTGGGTCAAAAGATATGAAATGCGGACCGCGTCTGAAAAGTGCGGCCACGAAAGTATCAACGTCACGAACACTATTTCGAGGACCGCGAAATGAAGAATTAGAGAGATCGATTTTTGGGCTATAACATGAACGCGGACAGCGCCAGAAAAGTGCGGCCGCGAAAGTACCGCTGCGGTCGCGATTGGAATTATGCGAACCGCGGTTGCTGAGGTTCAGAGAGTTCACATTTCAAGCTAAAACAAGAAGTGATGTTCGTGTTAGAATTACGCGTCCGCGGAAGTCTCCTACGCGACCGCGATGCAAATTACGCGAACCGCGAAACCATGCTCAATGCAAATCCTGAAGTTGAAACACGGACCGCAATCAAAATTACGCGGCCGCGGAACCTCCGCAGGGGTATTTTTGTTTGGAAATTTCAGCTTAGTATAAATATATCCTTTTGACATTTTTAGGTTAAGTTATGTTTTAGCTGAGCACGTGAGACGGCTGGAAATTTCGTTTTGGGCAATCTTGTACTAGAATTATCTCTCAACATTAGATTTTCATCTTTTAATCTAGTATTATGAATTATATCTTTGTTTGATCTTTGATTTTTGTTATTTCCATGAGTAGCTAAATGCATAGATAGGATTGTGACCCAACCCTAGTGTGGGTATTTGATGGGTCTTGAATTTTAGGGCTTGAATGTGTATGGGTCAGTGGTATTTAGCCTAGTTCTTGCTAGAACTATGGAATTAGTGGTTGCAAACACTGATTCATGCCTTTATGACTTAGTCTCTACTTGAGAAAGAGGGACTAAGTCTAGGAAAACTAGGCTAACAAGGAATTGGGGTGAAATCAAGAAATTGATAGCCCCAATGAAAGGGTTAAACTTAGAGATAGTAATACCCGACTCGAGCTAATATCACTTGTATTGCTTGAAAACCCATTTGGACTTGAGAAAGCCAAATTGGGCAAAATCACTCAAACTACCGAGAGGTATAGAGTGACTATCCGGGTGTGATAGCTATATTATGAGCCCAATTAATCACATGATTGCCCTAGATTCTTGCTACCCTTTAGATAGCCATCTAGGTGGAAGTCACTACCTTAGTCCCTTTAAGCCCTTGAAAATCCACAACAAATGCATTATACTTAGTTTCAAATATTGCATACTATAGAATAGCATTAGAAGTAGAATCAAACCAAACATGTGTGGAAGTTTAATTAAGATCAAAACCCGCATCTAGACTTTGATATAAATATAATTCCAAACAAATTAACTCCCTGTGCATTCGATCCGAACCTAGTTGGGTAAAACTGCATCGACCACCCTCACTACTCAATAGTAGTGCAGGCTTGGACCCGATCAGTTTTTGGGTCGTTCCCGGGGAGTTAGACGGTTTTAGCTATATATCTGAGTATTAGTGTGTTTTGTTTTTCTTTCCTTCCATTTTTCTAATTTGTGTGTGAATTGCTCTTAGGTACCAAATGGCTCTTAACAATGAAGCGCTGGGGAATTTGCCATTGGGGGAGGAGGTAGATGATGATCACGTGGATGAGATTCAACCCGAACCTCAAGCACAAAGGAGAGGCCGACCGCCTCATGATAATATTCCAAACCCTCCCCAGTTCCTCCAAGGGCAGCACACAGGGTGTTGCACAACGAAGGCTATGCAAGTGCAATAGTCCCGCCCCGGATTAGGGCGGGCAACTTTCAAATAACCAATGTCATGCTTACACTCTTGGAAGAGAGGAGTTTCTTCATCGGAGCTCCACACCAAAACACCTACAAGCATCTCAAAGGTTTTGTTGATACGTGCTGGGGGAGCAAGCAAACTAATGTCTCCGAGGACGCATTGAGGTTAAGGCTTTTCCCATTTTCTCTAAGGGGGGAGGCTTTGGATTGGCTAGAAAGGTTACCCAACCATTCCATCACCACTTGGGATGAGTTGGCCGAGAAGTTCATCACAAAGTTCTTTTCTCCGGGACATATGGCGATGTTAAGAGATGAGATCCTTGCTTTTAAACAAAAGCCAAATGAACATTTACATGAGATTTGGGAGAGATATAGGACAATGGTAAAGGAGTGCCCACACAACGATATGCAGAGGCCATGATCCAATAGACCTTCTACAGGGGGATCAACACTACAAACCAATGTGTAGTTAACCAACTCGCCGGGGGGAACTTCATGAATATTCTATATGTCGAAGCATGTGAAATACTTGATGAGATGGAGGATACTTCTTCGGCGTGGCAAAGTCGAGCTAAAGTGCCACAAGGTGATCCTAATGTTATTCACTTACACAAGGAGCTCCATGACCACGGCCAAGCTATAGCCGAGTTGACTACTACCATGATCCAATTGGCCAAAGCTCAGTTGCAACAAGTTCAAGGGCCAAAACAAGTCAATGCCATGGAAGGGATGAATATGATGGTCAACAAGAGAAGGAAATGAGGTCAACAAGTTCAAAGCAATCCGGATCAATTTGAGAAAAGTGGTAGTGGGTACAATCAAGATGATGTATATGATGATCAAGGTGAAGAGGTTCAATATATCAATAATTATCAAGGTCAACGGGGCAATGATTAGAATCAAGAACAATGGAGATCACAGGGAAACCAAGGAAATTAGGGCAATCAAGGTTAACAAGGAAATTGGAATAGTGGAAACAACAACAACCAAGGCAATAGGGGGAACAACAACAATCCAAATTAGGGTAATCAACGAAATCAAGGCAATTGGGGTGGCAACAATAATAGCAATTGGGGAGGCAACAACAATCAAGGGGGTTGGAACAACAATAATCAAGGGAATTGAGCGTCGGGCTTTCAAAGGCCCCCGATGTATCAACAACCAAACAACCCGCCTCCATTTCTATCACAAGCTCCTAGCTCTTCCAGCAATGAGATGGGACGGATTGAATCTATGTTTGAGCAAATAATGAAGAAAAATGCCGACTCCGATGCCCAATTGGCCTCCCACAATACTTCTATCCGAAACATGGAAGTTCAACTTGGCCGAATTTCTCAAGCTTTGAATATTCGCCCTAAAGGGGCACTACCAAGAGACACGGTGGTGAACCCAAAGGGTGGGAACAATACGGTCCATGCTATGGCGGTGATTACAAGAAGTGGTAGAGGTGGAGTTGCTAGTACTTCTAATCCAAGAAAGATTGTGAGTGATGATGTGTTGGTGCAAGATGATGATGAGCAAAGCAATGATGTGCAAGTGAATGATGAGAATGCGAATGATGAAGTGAGGATAGACATTGATGACAACATAGAGGAAACACAAAATGATGTGAACCTGTCTTGGGAACACGTGATAGACATACCGGAAACGGTAGTGCGCAAAGCCAAGGCCCCTTTGCAAGGCCTCCTCCACAATATCCTCAAAGGCTTGCAAAACAAAACAATGAGAACCAATTCAAGAAATTCATTGATATGATGAAAAGTTTGTCCATAAATGTGCCTTTGGTTGAACCTCTAGAACAAATGCCACGATATGCCAAGTTCATGAAGGACTTGGTAACAAAGAAGAGATCAATGAACTATGAAATGATCAAAATGACACATCAAGTGAGTGCTATTGTGCACTCCATGGATCCAAAGTTGGAAGACCCCGGTGCCTTTACAATCCCATGCACTATTGGTAGTGCCGATTTCGCAAAAGTTTTCTATGACTTGGGAGCAATAACTTGATGCCATATTCTGTCTTCAAGATGTTGGGGATTGGGCAACCAAGACCTACTTCTATGAGGTTTCAAATGGCGGACAGGACAATGAAGAGGCCATTGGGGATAATTGATGATGTGCTAGTTCGAGTCAACAAGTTCATACTTCCTGCGAATTTTGTGATACTTGACTGTAAGGTTGACTACGAGGTGCCAATCATATTGGAGAGACCTTTCCTAGCTACAGGGAAGGCCTTAGTTGATGTGGAAGCAGGGGAGCTCGCCTTCCGGGTGGGCGATGAAAAAGTTGTGTTTCATGTTTGCAAGTCAATGAGGCAGCCTAATAGCAATGAAATATGTTCATTTGTGGATCTTGTGACCAAAGTGATTGTTGAAGACACAAGTGTTGTGATTAATGTGGAAGACCCATTGGAAGCTATGCTATTGAATCATGATGTGGATGAGAAGGAAGGCTTGGTGTAATATTTCAATGCTTTGCATGGAATGGGTTCATATACATACGAGCCCCGGAAACTTTCCTTGGATCTTGAGAACCGGAAGACTCTACCAACAAAGCCCTCAATCGAGGAGCCTCCCATATTGGAGTTGAAGCCTTTGCCTTCACACCTCAGGTATGAGTTCTTATGCCCTTGTTCTACTTTACCTGTTATTCTTTCCTCATGCTTAACTAACGTGCAGGTAGATGCCACCCTTGCGGATATTCGGGGCATAAGCCCCGCCTTTTGCATGCACAAAATCATATTGGACGAGGATGCCAAACCCTCCATGGAACATCAAAGAAGGTTGAATGAGTCCATGCAAGAGGTCTTCAAGAAAGAGGTCATCAAATGGTTGGATAATGGAGTTGTCTACCCCATTTTTGATAGTTCATGGACTTCACCGATACAATGTGTCCCAGAGAAGGGGGGCATGACTGTGATTAAAAATGAATACCTCCATGGTGTTGACATGTGATTTTTGACCCTCCCGGAAATTCTACCCATTTTAGCATGTAAATATTTAGTTTAGGCCTAATATCGCCATTTCAACTAATTTTTACTATTTTACTTTATTTTATTACAAGAAAATGAAAAATTATAAAGAATAGGTTTATTAATATTTTATAGTCATTTTTAATCTTAAAAAAAAAATTACCAAAATAGTACCCTATCTTTATTTTTATAGTCTTGAAAACACAAAAAAAAAGTAGCTTTATGTTTTATAGTTTGATTCAATTAATTAAAATTAGTCTTATATTTTTATATTATAATTGTACATAATTTTAGAAGAAAGAATTAGTTTTAGGTTGGTTTATCCCGTTTTTATAAATCTTATAGTCCATTTTTTTAGTCTTTGGCCCAAAATACCTAGCCCATAGTTCCTAGGCCCATACCCTTAACCTAATCCCTACCCTATATAATACTACCTATATACACATACAAAAAAAAAGGACGCCTGAAACCTAGCAAAGGAGGTTGCGCCGATACAAAAGAACCCCACCCCAAACGACCCCTGCTTCTTCACCATTTTAGCAGCTTGAGACCTCACCAACGAGCTCTCCCTCTAAAACAAAGTCAGCAGCAACTGGCGTTCCCAGTTCTGCCATAAACGACTACCCAAAATTCCATCGTCTCTTTCACTTGGAGAAGACTTAGAGCAGCCATGAACAAGGGACCTTAGGCCAGCCTTGTCTGAGTTCTCCACAGTAGCCAGCAGCCTTTACACCTAAACACCCTTCCCCATCGATCCTCTTCATCAACGTCCAAACACCTCAAACCAGCGATTCCATCCGCCGCCGCTGCCATCTCCGGCGAGCTGGCCGGCGAGTCGTCGAGCTTCAACACCTCCATAATCACCATAGGAACCCATCAACCAAGAGCTCCTTCAATATCTTTTTTTCCGGCAAGTCTCAAGTTTCCGATTGAGTTTGAATTCCGCTCGAGTTCGTCGTCGTTGGTTAGTCGCTGTTCAGGGTTCCGATTTGGTTCGCGTTCCCTGTTCGTGGTCGAGTTTTGTTCGACATGTCGGGTTCTATTCAATACCATCTCAACAATTTGTAACTGTTCCTGGCCGTTCTTATATGAGATTCAAATCAAATACATTTACAAAATGNAGCATGAGATCGAACTTCAAACGATCAACATCTCATTAGTTTGAATAACTGCGTATTGTTTTCTTTTGTTGTTGACGGCACTCAGATCAACTTATATTAGTACCTGTAGCCATTGGGCCTAGTCCATCTGATTTTGCAATTAGCCTGTCTTCAGGCCATTTGGCTTTGGTACCTTAACAGGCGGCCCCAGACTTGGGCCCAAGCAACATGCTGACCTGCCTTTGCACCTGGGCCCAGGCTTATGACTGGTCCATTTTTGCATAGGACCTGGGTTATGATTTCTTCACATGGGCTGTTTTCAAGGCCCAAAATGGCTCTTCTGAATTCGTTAAGTCCATGGGCCCAGATGTAGTAATTCCTAAACATTGTTAGCTAATTAGGACTCTTTCTTTTATTTTAGAGACAACTTACGTAGAAAAATTGTAGTTGCCTTAGATCAGCCTTTAAATAATAAATGAGATGAGCCTCGCCGAACAAAATGTGTAAATTGTGGGGCCCTCGATAAATGCTTATACTAAAATACTCAGACTTCGAGATGGGCCGTTTAGCGAATTTCACGGCCTTCTCTAAAGATAATAACACGATAGTCTCTTTTGGCACGCAACTTAAATAATTTTACCTTCCTAAATACGGGTGCACATTTATGTGACCCAAATCCAAATCTCAACGAAGTCGAAATGTGTCAAAAATTGCGGGTGCATTTATGTGACGCGATTACGAGAACGTGTTTCACGACGTTGTAATTACTCTTAAAAATAATAATAATAAAAAGCGGTTCAAAGTTAAAAGCACATAGATTAAAACATGTACTAAAATCAAACAAATAAGCCAAATATGACAGTTGAGCGACCGTGCTAGAACCACGGAACCTGGGAGTGCCTAACACCTTCTCCCGGGTTAACAGAATTCCTTACTCGGATTTCTGGATTGCGGACTGTTAACAGAGTCATAATTTCCTCGGATCGGGATTCAACCGGTGACTTGGGACACCATTAATCTCCTAAGTGGCGACTCTGAATATTAATAATAAATCCCGTTCCGACTGTCCTTCAGTTGGAAAAACTCCTTTACACCCTCACAGGTGTAGCGTAAAAAAGGAGGTGTGACAGCTCTGGCGACTCTGCTGGGGAACAGAACCCAGAACTTTGGTTCAGGGTTCAGAATTCGAGCTTAGATATATTGTTGTATTTGGCTTTATCTGATTTTCCTACATGTTTCATGCTAAATGTGCAAAATGTTGCTTTTTACCGCTTTGATATTATCTGAACTGTATATAAACTGTGCCGCAACCCTTCTCTTCTCACCTCCGGGGATGTGCTTACTGGTTGAGACTCCCTATTCTGTTAGTGTCAATAACCTGAAATAAGAAAGAGGCCGGACAAGTTACTAAGCCGGATGGCCTTTTGGTTCCCGGTACGTAGCCCCCTCCTCGACTCGAGTTATCCGCTCGGGTACACAGTCTAGAACACATACCCAGGTTTTGAACCTAGAAGAACTTGACTTCATGCCGGATCCCTAGTTGGACGTTTATCTGCATCACGTGCACTTTGACTTAGGGGACTCAACACAGGGGTTGGGTCCGTCTAGGACAGGTGTACCCGGAATAATGGACCATCCTGCTGCATCCTATGTGTGCATTTATCTGTTTGGGACCTGCATGCTGACCGGCTTTGAATATTTTGGAGAAAGTGGAAAAAAAAAGAGAAAATAGCGATATAGAGAGTTAAGTTCCTGTATTAGAAAAAATCAATGTCCAAGTAGTGCCGAAATGCTGCCGAATTTTTGAAAATGGAAAAAGAAAAGAAAGTCCTTTTTAGTTTGCCAATGGAAAAGAAAAACAAAAAGAGTTTTATTTTCACATTAGTTTATTTTATTTACCATGGACAAGGACAATATACAAACAAAAAGAATCTTGTTTTCAGAAATAGTGTATTTGCAAAAAAAAAAAAAAGAGTCTTGTTTTCAAAAATAGTTAGATTTATTTTGCCCGAACTACGCTGGTTTGATTCTCACCGGACGTGAGATACGTAGGCAACCCTCATCGGGTCCAACCTCCCCTTTTCAAAAATAGCCAAAAATACCAAAATTTTTAATTTCGTTATGAATAAGTCGGGTGATGCCATTCTTGTCAAAAATAAGCCAAATGTCCCCAATAGGGCGCCGGAAGGCTGTTTTTGCAAGAACAGCCACCTTGAGTCATCTTCTAAACGGTTAGCAGGCACAGCCTTAAAATCTTCCTTATGAAGTGCTGAAAGGCCGTATCCGCAATACCGGTTGCTTGTTTAAATTGGCAATTTGAACAAGGATTGTGCCATTTTTTTCTTTTAGGTCAAAATAAGTGATTAAAATCACCTTAATAAATGTGCAGGATGAGCACGACTCAAAATGAATTATTTTCAATCATGCATAAAATCCCTTTAGAGTTACGTCTGTGGTGGAGCGATTTAGGCGGAGAAGGGCAAGATGCAGTCAAGAAACATTTGAAAGGGCTTACTGGTTTGCTCGATATTGCGCCTCGGGGAGATATTATTAGAGCACTGGTTACATGTTGGGACCCAGCACATAATGTGTTTCATTTTTCGGACTTCGAGCTTACCCCGACATTAGAGGAAATAGCTGGCTACATTGGAAAGGATGAGGTTCCATTAAGGCACAAATATTTGGTCGCCCCCAGAGTTGTAGCTGTGCACAGATTTCTAGACTCTTTGAAGATAGTCAGAGCCGTCCATAACACAGATTTGGCAAATGGCTTTTGTACTCTAAGTTTCATATATCAGCGATACGGCCATATTGGGGGGTTCAACAACCCAGAAAGTAAGATATGTAGCAAAGGAAACCGCCAAAAGTGGGAAGAGCATCGACGTTTCGCCTTTATGGTAGCTTTCCTGGGGCTGCTGGTATTTCCAAGGAAGGATGGGAACATTGACATAAAAATAGCTGGGGTCGTCAGCACATTAATTACTCAAGCCAAAAGTACACTGGCACTTATGATATTGGATGACATCTTCCGTGCTCTTACAGCTTGCAAGGCCGAGGAATCTTTCTTCGAAGGGTGCAATATATTGTTACAAATGTGGATGATCGAGCACCTGTGTCATCGCCCTCAGTTTTTGAGCTATGGGTTTCCAGACAAAACATGCATAGAAGAGTTCTACACGAGGATTAAAGGGGTTGAGTTGCCAGAAGGGGTCACAGGTTGGACCACATATTTTCGGTCCCTCACTGCTAACCAAATAGAGTGGACACTGGGATGGTTATCCGTTGCTGAAATCGTATACATGCCGGCAGCCCGGCCACATTTCCTTCTGATGGGGCTTAGAAGCATTCAGCCTTACGCACCGTATCGAGTGTTGAGGCAGCTGGGGAGATGTCAGATAGTACCCAAGGATGATGATCTTAGTTTGCAAGTGGTTGAGATTGGCCCTGATAGCCAGTTTCCTGAAGCAATGGTCCGTCAGGTCTGGAGCGAATGTCAGTATTTGACGGCGAACACTTGTGTTCGAGATCGAGCCAAAGGAGAAGTGTCGCCTGATTATCAGGCTTGGTATAGAAGGGACGTCACATTCGGAAGACCGACCAAACAGCCGCACATCCAGGAATTTGTTGAATCATCACGAGAGCAGTGGGATTGGTTAACTAAAGAAAATGAGTATAGGGCCCGTATAGGAGATTTGGAAACACAGGTCCAGGACCTCCGATTTGAGAATAGTTTGCAAGGCGCGGCTGATGAAGGTGAGAAAAAACAATTGGCCAAAGAGAATGAAGCCTTACGGGCCCAAATCCAGAAAATGAAGTTAGAGGCCGATAATCCTGTCAGAAGTGCCAAAGATGCAAAGCTTATAGCAAATCTAAGGCAAAAGGTGAACGATTACAGTTTTGACTGCAACAAGGCAGAAAAGGAATTAGCTGGGGTCCAGAAACAATTGGCTAAAAATGCAGAAGAACGGGCCCGCATGGTTAAACAGTTAAAAGGAAAATATGACACTGAGGTCACAGAATTAAATAAAAGGGTTATTGCCACAGAAAACCGTATGATTAAGCAGGCAAAAGAATTCAAAGTCGAAAGAGAACAGTGTTACATGGCATTGGCACAGTTAGAAATGGACTTGCAGCAACTCCGGGAACAAAGCCAAGCGGATGAGCGAACTTTGGAGGCCAGGGCCCAACAGATAGGGCGGTTGCTTCAAGAGAAAGGAAGAATCCGAGAGAGAATCTTAACCATTGCTCATTCCATTACTAGGAAATGTCAAAAGTGCGAGAACATGACCCGTACCACCTTCTTGGCATCAGTGATGACATTTGTGAAGCAGATAATGAACGACCTAGACAGACTTCAAGGGGAACTTGCATATAGGCCCGCGGCGAGACCGAATGATGTCCCGTGGGCACCAGGAGCTTTAATGTATTCGTAATTGCCTTTGAGTCTACACTCTTTCTTCTACTAAGAAAAGTTTGTCTTCCGAGTCTGTATTTCTTCCTTGAGTTAGGTCATTTGGGTTGTAGTTCTTTTACCATAGTCAGTGGATTGAGTCTGTATTTTTGTTTGAATTAGAATAGGGATGATGGAGTTTGTAGTTCTTAGAGTCTGTTAGTTGTCTTGAGTCTTTGTAATAGACAAGTTTGCTATCAATAAAATTGAAATTGCCAAAAATATCATGCTCTTACTTTGCATTTATTTTTACGAACTACGCTTGGTCTGATTCACGCAGGGTCGTGATACGTAGGCAATCTCCATAGGATTCGACCGTCTCAAAATAATAAAAGGGAAAACCAGAAAGGAATGATAACAAACAGGGGAAAAACCAAAAGAGGGAGAGCAAAACAAAGTGAAAGGATAAGAGTGGGAACTAATTAGGCAAGAAAAGAAATGAAAGCCGGAATGACGCATGTGAATGAATAGAGGCATAATAGAAACGTTTGACTGCTTAGGTGCATCCATCCATCAATGTGCGATTATCTATTTGTTAATGCCCTAACCGCTAACCAAGTTGTTGTTGATGAGCCCAGATAGGTGTTTAAGCTGACTGGCATTCTGGCAACCCATCCTTACAACACCCGTTCCAAGGACAAATCAAACATGGCCAATCAGGATTTGGAAGCTAGCATTATTGACCCATCCAGAGATGAGGAGGCAGTGGACGTTAACACAATGAGGGAAGAGATGTACAAACTAAAGCAGCAAATGGCCGAAATGTACCAGGCTTGGTCGAAGGGACATCCACCACCCGTCTATCCTGCAAACCCCAATTACTTCCCACCACCAGCTCAACCTCAAGATCCTCCCACAGTGAATTCATCTCCCGCTTTCCCGACGTACCAACAGTACTACGGAACCACCTCTCAGACACCGCCACCACCACCGCCCAAGCAAATTCCATGTCTTCCACCGCCAACTGCTCCAGTATTTGTGGCGCCTCCACCGGCCACATTGCAAAGATCGTCCAGTGAGCCATTGTTCCCAACTCACGACAGCCAGTACTACCCTCCCGAGCCTACCTTCAAAGCACCTGAGCCGCATTCCTACACCCCTCGCTTTGAGCTTCCGGCGGAAACTGATAAGCCGTTTAAGGACCCGGAACAGGAAGAGATGTTTCAAAAAGTAAAAAGCCTGGAGCAATCCTTCAGGAACATGCAGGGACTGGGTGGCCAAGTCAGTGTGGCCTACAAAGATTTGTGCTTGTTTCCCGATGTCCAGCTGCCAGCAGGGTTCAAATTGCCAAAGTTTGATTTGTATGATGGCCATGGTGATCCGGTGGCCCACCTGAGGTGATTTTGCAGCAAGATGAGGGGGGCTGGAGGAAAAGATGAGCTGTTAATGGATTACTTTAGTCAAAGCTTAAGTGGAGCAGCGTTAGAATGGTATACACGACAAGATCATGCTCGGTGGTACACATGGGATGACCTGGCTCAAGCATTTGCATGTCATTTTCAGTACAACCTCGAAATTGTCCCGGACCGTCTGTCATTGACTAAAATCGAGAAGAAGCCCGGAGAAAGCTTTAGAGAATACGGTTTCCGTTGGAGAGAACAGGCAGCAAGAGTTGATCCTCCGATGAAAGAGAATGAGATGGTTGATTATTTCCTTCAGGCTTTGGAACCAACCTACTATGGTCATCTGGTGTCTGCGGTGGGGAAAACTTTCAGTGAGGTAGTAAAGATGGGAAGCATGGTGGAAGAGGGTCTCAAGTCTAACAAAATTATGAGCTATTCAGCACTCAAAGCAACTACGCAGGCTATTCAAAGCGGTACCGGAGGAGTGTTGGGAAAGAAAAAGAAAGAGGAAGTAGCAGTAGTGGAATCAAGGGTCTGGTCCAGGAGTCCGTCATCATATTATCTCCAACCTCGCCCTCACCCCCAAGTTTACCCACACACTCCATATGGCCCACCACAGCATTACTACCCACCTCCTGCTCCCTATTTCTCCGTCCATCATGCCCAGACATACCCCCAACCCCCTATCCATGCACAATGGCGCGCACCTACTCCCCAAAATACTTACCCATCTCAAAATGCTTACCCGCCCCCAAGAACCAACAGATATGCCGCTGGAACCAGTTACCGACCCAATTCCACATTTAAAGATGCTAGGTTGCAAATGAAGAAGACTTTTACTCCCTTGGGTGAATCTTATACCAGTCTGTACCACAGATTAAGGCAGTTAGGCATGTTGAGCCCGATCGAAAACTGCCATTCAGGAACTTATTGATACACAGAGAATTGAAGTGCAGGCTCCGGAGACTCCCAATATCACGCAGAATCCGTTACCAATTCATCATGAAGCTCACATGATCGAGTTAGTGCAGAAGGGAGAATGCAAGAAGCCGTCACAGACTGTGATGATGATTAAGGCAAGTGAAACTAAAGCAAATGAGAAATTGGTTGATGAGAAAGCCCTGGTCGCAGTGGGCCAGACAATCAGAAAACCAGTGGTGATAATAGAACCAGAGCATGTTAAAGTGACAATCCCAGGAGCAGTCATTAAGCCTGTGTTGGTTGTAAAAGGCGCTCGAACAGAGCCAGTTATCATTAAACCAGTGACCCAGTTACCTGTGGTTAGTGAGAAAGCGGTCCCGTAGAACTATGACAGAGTGACTGTGATGTACCAAGGAAAGGAAGTTAAAGAAGAAGTGTGTGAAACTCATGGGTTGACTAGATCAGGGAGGTGCTTTGCCCCTGAAGAATTGAGAAGGGTTAAAGCAGCTAAAGACAATCTGGCACCGACAAAGAGGGCTGTTACTGAAGAAGAAGCTGAAGAATTCCTGAAAAAGATGAAGGCTCAGGACTATTCGATTGTGGAACAATTGAGAAAAACCCCGGCACAGATCTCACTATTGTCCTTATTGATCCATTCGGATGAACACCGCCGGGCGCTGATGAAGATTCTAAACAAAGATCACTGTGAATCATCTTGAGAAGATTGCAAACAAAATTTTTGAGGTGAACAGGGTAACATTTTCTGATGATGAGTTGCCATTGTAAGGAACTGAACACAATAGAGCTCTTTATCTCACAGTGAAGTGTGAAGATTCTGTGGTAACTCGGGTGTTAATTGATAATGGGTCTAGTGCAAACATTTGCCCTCTTTCCACCCTAGAAAAGTTGAAAGTTGACGGGGAAAGAATTCATAAAAATAGTATCTGTGTAAGGGGATTTGACGGCGGAGAGAAAGACACAGTGGGAGATATTGTATTGGAGCTAACAATAGGACCTGTGGAGTTCACTATGGAGTTTCAAGTGCTTGATGTCATCGTTTCCTACAATCTTTTATTGGGACGGCCCTGGATTCATGCCGCAAAGGCGGTACCATCTACTTTGCATCAAATGGTTAAATTTGAATGGGATCGGCAAGAGATCATGGTCCATGGAGAGGACAATTCTTGTAATGCTATTACATCCTTTGAGGAAGTTGAAAATGACAAAGGTCCGTGGGTGTACCAAGTCATGGACGCAGTGTCAGTTGATAAAATCTCGGAAGGGGAGTGTGTTCCTATGCCCAAGATAGCTGCCGCATCTGTTATGGTTGTTTCAGAGATGATAAGGAATGGATTCTCGCCTGGAAAGGGGTTGGGCGCTTCACTGCAGGGAATCATACAGCCAGTATCTCTTCCCGGAAATCTGGACACTTTCGCGTTAGGCTTCCAACCCACTGCTGCTGACATAAGGAGAGCCAAAAAGATGAAAAAGAGAGTGTGGACCCTACCAAAGCCCATTCCTCGCCTTTCCCGTTCCTTCGTCCGGCCTGGTACTAAACAACGCCCAACAACAGCACTACCAAATTCTATGGTGATAGAACCTGACAAAGAGTTGATCGAAAAGTTTGAAAGGGTGTTCGATGAAGTGAATATGGTAGAGCCAGGTGAAGGTCCAAGTAAAGTCAATGTGCAGTTCGTGGGGACTCAGGCCAAGCTCAATAACTGGGAGGCTACTCCTCTTCCAACTCGGAAGGAGTCGCGGTAGTTAGCTTTGGATTTTCCTTTGAGTATTAGTTCCAGGGTTGTAATTCAGATTTCTATGTTCCGTCCAGTTGGATGAGTTTAAACTTTGTTCTTTTACAATTTTAATGAAATGCAATTTCCTTCTCTCTTCACTCCTGATAGCCTTTATTTTGTTTTCTTTTCTTTCTTCTACAGTCCCTTTTATGCTGGTTTCAGTGATGTGTCATGCATGAGGAGTTTCCGGCCTAGTCTTGAGATTCCATATGAAATAGTAATACAAGAAATTGAGTGTGATGGCGAGGGTGAATACGATGACGAGGAAGCTTTGGAAGAAATCAGTAAAGAGTTATATCAATTTGAGCAAAAACCCAAACCTAACTTGAATGACACAGAGGCAATCAATCTAGGGGATCAGGAAAATGTTCGAGAAACAAAAATAAGTGTCCATTTGGAAGCCCCGCTCAGAGAGGAGATAATTAAATTGTTGTGTGAGTACAAAGATGTGTTTTCATGGTCATATGATGATATGCCGGGTCTAAGCACCGATCTGGTAGTCC
>NW_017676449.1:0-5950 GCF_001879085.1 Nicotiana attenuata
CTCAGTATGAGAAGAAACAGGCATATCATGGACAGTGGAATCATCAGCAGCAACAGGGTATATAGGAAGAGAAATATCAGGAGAAAGAGATATAGAAGAATCAGTAGAGTGTGAAGAAGCAGGAGAAGAAGGGAGAGAGGACATAGATGGCAGTTGAATGTTTGCAGAGCTACTTGATGGAATAGTAGAAACATCCAGAACAGGAAATAAAAGAGAAGGAGATGAGTTCAAGAACTGAAAAGGGAAGATATCCTCCATAAACACCACATCCCTGCTAACATGAAACTCCTTTGTGTGAAGGCTAAACATTTTATATCCCTTTTGTGTAGCAGAATAGCCAAGGAAGACTGCAGGGTAAGCTCTAGGAGCAAATTTGTCAGGTCTTTTAACTGTAGTAACATAGCCTAAGCACCCAAACACCCTCATATGTTGTAAGGAGGGTGAATGCCCAACTAAAATCTCAAAAGGAGTTTTGTGATGAAGAACAAGTGAAGACAGTCTATTGATGATATATACAGCAGTGCTCACACACTCTCCCCAAAATTTCAAGGGTACTGGGGCTTGAAATCTGAGTGCTCGAGCAACTTCTAGAATGTACATGTGCCTCCTTTCAGCAACTCCATTTTGCCGAGGAGTGTAAATGCATGAACTTTGGTGTATGATTCCATGAGACTGTAGTAACTCTGACATGTGGGTATTGAAGAATTCACATCCATTGTCAGACCTAAAAAACTTAACAGATGTGGAGTAAACATTTTTAATCATAGCAAAGAAAGATCTCAGAGCAACAACCACTTCAGCTTTTGTAGGTAGAAGAAAGATCCATGTATATCTAAAGCAATCATCTACCAAGGTCAGAAAATACCTCTTTACATCATAGGTAGGAACTCTATAATGACCCCAAACATCAGCATGAATTGTATGAAAACATGACTTAGATGATGTAGAACTAAGAGGAAAAGATAGTCTTGTTTTTTTAAGCTNACTACTGTCAGTCAACTGGGGGACAAGTGGGGACTTCAAAGGATCAGACAAGACTATTTCTTCAGTGGATTGGGGTGAATTTTGGTAAGTGACCTCAGTGGGGGCTAAGGAATCATTTCCAACCAATGGGATGGGGGAAATTTGATCAGAAAGGGGATTGGCATTTCGTCGAACATCTGCATCGCTACAGTGGCCAGAATTACTATTTCTAATATTCGACGAGATTGGCCCATATAAAATTTGGTTTAATGGATTGGCAACACTCTCCTGGACATTAGGAATCGTTTGGCATTGGTTTTGAATCATTTGGAACTCCTGATCACCCCCAACGACCAGCTGGTGCATACCTAGGCTTATGGAATGATCATGGTTATCGATTCCCATGGTGGAATGAGCTGAAATTTTGCAAGGAGGTTCCTTGGAAGTTGGGGAAGAGATTCCAATAGCCAATTTCTCTCCAATTGGCTCAGAACTTGAAGAGTCAATTCGTCGAACACCTGGCCTGCTCGAACTGTCAATTTGCTTCAATTGTAAAATTGAAGCTTGTGTTTAATACCCATGTGAAATTGAAGGTGCAATGATGTTCTCCTCCTCAAGGCAAGCATTTTGGTACCTTTCATTTTCCATTTGGACGGCTGGAACATTAACGTCAGCCATTTCTGAAAAACTGTCATTTTTTGAATCGTCGTTGCCGGCGATTCCCACGGTGGAATGGTCTGATTTTTGGTGAGGAGGTGCGCTTTGTGATGATAAATGATCTCTACGGCTTGGAATTTTTAAATTTGACCAAGAATCGCCTTTGGAAATTTTAGAAGCCCCAAGGCGATTTTTTGCTACAGTGATCGCTCCACCAATTTTGAGATTCGTAGCAGTGGGGGAATGTTTGAGGGAAGCGCCCAGTGGGGGTTTGTACGCCTTGGAATTGCGCATCTTTTTGGACTGGTCCGGTGGTTTTTCATCACCGGACGGCGGAGCAACGTGCATTTTTGTCCGGCGCTGGTACTGTTCACCAGAATCGCCTGTACGGAGAGCAAACTACCTAAGAGTTGATTTCGGGGATCAGTGTGGTCATACTCTAATACATGTACTAAATTAATATTCTAGTTCATGAACTAATGTAAACAAATGGAAACAAGTTTATAGTGTTCACACTTCAACACTCAAGACCCACTTGATTCCCCCTCTCTCCCCCCTCCCCCCTCGAAACCGAAGCACTACCAAAAAGCAATGGTATCATAATTAGCATTCTGCACCAGTTCGTTGCATCGAAGAACACACTGAAGTAAGAAATGTAGGACATATCAATATCAGAATATTGGTTGTATGGGCAGAGCGTAGGCCAGTCAAGAATTCACACTTTCAGTTTCAGATAATAAATTTAGCGAAAATGAGGATGCTTAGACAGAGGCGTATTTAGGATTTTAAGAACACGAGTGCACCATTATGTTAATTAAAACAGGCATGGAGAATTAAAAATTTCTTTATTTATTAATTATGGAGATCGAATCCCTAATCCGAGGGACAAATGGGGCACTTAGTCACCAGAGTAGTCACTGGAGCATAGGTGATCACAAATATATTTATGTAGATAATCTAAAAAATTTAGCATGTTTATACTGAACCTAGGGAGGGGAGCATGGGTGCATGTACCCCCATCCTCTGTGCTTAGATGGATGTGTGGGCACACTTGAAGAGCTGATTGAGGATGTTCGCCTTGATGTTGCCGATGGCTGGAATGATCCTAGTTTTAAGAGCGATGTCACTTTCTAAATTCACTGACAGGTGTGTTGCAGCTTTACCTATGTGTTGTTACTCGAAGTTTTGATGCATTAGTAAACTCGCGAATATTTTA
This sequence comes from Nicotiana attenuata, assembly GCF_001879085.1. Taxonomy (NCBI): domain Eukaryota; kingdom Viridiplantae; phylum Streptophyta; class Magnoliopsida; order Solanales; family Solanaceae; genus Nicotiana; species Nicotiana attenuata. The sequence goes on from NW_017676449.1 coordinate 2,837, forward strand.
GATTTTGGATTATAATTGTGGGAGGAGTACCAGTTCAAATGTTAGCTAATGGGCGGGAAGTTTGTTAGTTATTTACACAATTTAACTTCAATCGTATTTCATCGCAGTTGTACTTCAATTTTATCTACCACGTTAAGCACCAAACCATCCGCCTTCACTGCTTCATACTAGGTTTTAACCAATTATGACTGATTAAACTTTTGGCTAATTAGACACCTTGTTTTGGTGCTAGATATATATTATGAACTGATGGTAGCAAACTCTGTTGTTGTAAAAGAAAGAAAAAAAGAGAAGACAAAACAAAAGTGAAAAAGTCAAAGAAAGAAAGAAATAAATGAAAAGAGAAGAAATTATCAAGGAAATGGTAGCAGAAACAAACACATTTTAGTAACTAAACAACATACTTTGTGTTTCTTACAATCACATATGAAAAAGGCCCTAAAAAAAGAAGCGAATCCGAAGGGGTCAAAAAGGACGAAACTCCAATAGCTAAGGCATAATCCAGTCTATTCGAGCAATCCAAAAATGAAACCACCAGCACTGGTGGGTGACCTCATCCCAAGAGGAGTTACTATCTGTGTTATCAACACAAAGAGTTCATAACATAAACACATGATATGACAACAAACTGGAAAAGGTTTTTGTTCCAATGCAGTTCAAAGTGCAGCTAAGATATTTACCTAGTCTAAGCATCAGGGTCATCAGTCATACAAGTGACATATGCGAGTGAGAGTAGTTGAGAAGTTTTACATTAGTAAACTAGAGGGAATCAATGCATGGACATGAATTTGGCATAGTTGGACTATACCCATCTAATCTTACTGATAAACTTGAGAAATCATCTCTTAGCCATGGCAGTGAAGATCAGAGGAAGAAGGAAGAAACAGAGTGAAGAAGAGCGGTTATGCTCTATTTTTTGCATAACTAAAAAATGGAAGTGTACTGTACATTTTATACTACTCAACATTTAACTTTCTAATTCTATTTAACTAACACTAACTAATAACATATAATTAGCTTTTCACAGCTCTTGATTCAACACCCCTCCTCAAGCTAATGGTTGAAAGATGTCTTTCAACTTTAGCTTGGACATTAAGTAGTCGTGCTGTACTCGACCAAGGCTCTTTGTTAGAAGGTCAGCCTCCTGTTCCTTAGTGGACACATGATGTGTTTTGATCAGACCTTGCACTAATTTCTCGCGGACAAAATGACAATCAATGTCAATATGTTTGGTTCTCTCGTGAAATATGGGATTAACTGCTATTTGAATAGCAGCTTTGCTATCACAGTTAAGGGTTATAGGCAGCTCAACATCCACTCCTAGCTCTTTGAAAAGCCCTGTAAGCCATGTGAGTTCTGCCACTGCTGAAGCCATGCTCCTGAATTCTGCTTTTGCTGAACCCCTTGCTACAGTCTCTTGTTTCTTTGACTTCCATGAAATCAAAGCATCTCCAAATTTCACCAAGTAGCCTGTCACTGATTCCTGGTTTGAAGACATCCTCCCCAGTCTGAATCACAGAAGGCCACTAGTTTACCTGAGTTTCCAGATGGCATTAGAAGACCAAGACCAGGAGAAACTTCGATATATCTCACCACTGGCAATGCAGCATCCATGTGTGACTGCTTTGGTTTGTGCATGTATTGACTTAGAACTTGCACCACATATGCAATATCCACTCTAGTCATAGTAAGATATAGTAATCTCCCTATTAGCCTTTGATATTTTCCAGCATCAGCTAGCAACTTGTCTTCTGTTTCAAGAGGAGACTGACTTTGAATGAATTTGTCATACTCTTCAGATGTGAGTTTTATATTTGCTTCCAATGGTGTTCCAACAGGTTTTGCACCACTAACACCCATTTCTGCAATGAGTTCCAAGGCATACTTCCTTTGACTCATCACAATCCCTTTAGATGATCTAGCAAATTCCATTCCAAGAAAGAATTTAAGCTCACCAAGGTCTTTCATTTTAAACTTCAACTTCAGATCATTTATAGTTTGCAGAATCAACTTCTGACTGGTCCCAGTTACAAGTAGATCATCCACATAGACAAGCACCTCTATTAGCTCAGACTTCTCTTTTCTGGTGAACAATGAATAATCAAAGTGACTTTGAGTGAATCCTAGTTGTAGTAAAGCATCTGCCAGCTTCTTATTCCATTGTCTAGGGGCTTGCTTAAGCCCATATAGAGACTTATGAAATTTGCAGACACTTTGCTTCCCCCCTGGCTAGCAAACTTTAGAGGAACCTCCATGTAAACATCTACAAGGAGATCACCTTGAAGGAAAGCATTGTGCACATCCATCTGGAAAATGGCCCAATGTTTTGCAGCAGCAATAGCAAGAACTGACCTGACTGTAACCATTTTGGCTACAGGAGAAAAGGTCTCAGTGTAATCCAACCCCTCCTGCTGACTATACCCTTTGGCTACAAGCCTGGCCTTGTACCTTTCCACTGCACCTGAGGAAGTATATTTCACCTTGAACACCCACTTACAACCAATGGGAACCTTCCCAGGAGGCAGATCAACCACTGACCAGGTGTGATTATCTTCCAAAGCTGAGATCTCACTCTTCATTGCTTCAATCCATTTGGCATCTTTGAGAGCCTCAGTGTAGGACTTAGGCTCCACAATGGCAGAATAGGCAGCTAAAGCAGCGCCAAAAGAGGGTGACACATTGGCATAACTGACACAGTCTGAAATTGGATAACTACAATGGGCACTGCCTTTACCAGGAACTACATAGTCTTGCAGCCATATTGGTGGTCTGCTGATTCTAGAGGACTTTTTGTTGCCATCATGGACCTCAGTATGAGAAGAAACAGGCATATCATGGACAATGGAATCATCAGCAGCAACACGGTATATAGGAAGAGAAATATCAGGAGAAGGAGATATAGAAGAATCAGTAGAATGGGAAGAAGCAGGAGAAGAAGGGAGAGAAGACATAGATGGTAGTTGAATGTTTGCAGAGCTACTTGATGGAATAGTAGAAACATCCAGAACAGGAAATAAAGGAGAAGGAGATGAGTTCAAGAACTGAAAAGGGAAGATATCCTCCATAAACACCACATCCCTGCTAACATGAAACTCCTTTGTGTGAAGGCTAAAC
>NW_017676449.1:7017-14144 GCF_001879085.1 Nicotiana attenuata
TTGCTGAGGAGTGTAAATGCATGAACTTTGGTGTATGATTCCATGAGACTGTAGTAACTCTGACATGTGAGTATTGAAGAATTCACATCCATTGTCAGACCTAAAAAACTTAACAGATGTGGAGTAAACATTTTTACTCATAGCAAAGAAAGATCTCATAGCGATAACCACTTCAGCTTTTGTAGGTAGAAGAAAGATCCATGTATATCTAGAGCAATCATCTACCAAGATCAGAAAATACCTCTTTCCATCATAGGTAGGAACTCTATAAGGACCCCAAACATCAGCATGAATTGTATGAAAACATGACTTAGATGATGTAGAACTAAAAGGAAAAGATAGTCTTGTTTGTTTAGCTAGGGGACACACTGTACAGTGCTTGTCTTTACCACCACATTCAGCAGACTGAAAGTCACAAGATTGTTTTAATTTCTGCAGAGTGTCTAAGGGAGCATGACCCAATCTCCTATGCCACACAGCTATACTCACTACTTTATTAGAGACTTTCACTGCATTTACAGAGTTTATTTGTCTTGGACTCTTCAAGATATCTGTTGCTGAACCTTGATCCTGATTTTGTAATGCCACTGACTTCTTTGGAGTAGAGTTGAATACATATAGTCCATCTTTTTCTCTACCAATCCCCCTCACCTGTCCACTGAAGAGCTCCTAGAAAATGAAGAAATCAGGAAAAAACATAACAATCCATTTCATTTCCTTTGTGAGCTTGGACACAGATAGGAGATTATATTTGAAGTCAGGTATATACATCACATTAGACACTATTAGATCCTTCAAGAAAGCAACAGATCCTATGTGACTAACATGAGTAACACTACAAGTAGGTAAGTGAACCTTTCCACCATTGTTTTTAACTGATCTAGCATTGAACAACAAGCTAGGGTCATTCACCATATGACTTGAGGCCCCTGAGTCTACAATCCATTTTGTCAGGATTTTAGTGATGTCACCACAAAATGGTATACCTGCTGCCATAGCAGATCCACTGCACTCAGGTTGCTTTCCTAGAAGTTGAAGAATCTGGTTGTACTGATCTTGAGTGAATTGAGGAATTCAAGTTTGAGGGTTCTGACTTGTTTGTTGCACCTGCTGCACCTGTGAAACTCCTGCAAAATTAGCTGTGGAACCTGCTTGTGCAGGGATGGTGAGATTATCAGACACATAGTTAGCTGAATTCCCAAATCCACCCTTCCTTTTAGACTTAATGTCTTGTGGATATCCATTCAATTTATAACAAGTCTCCCTAGTGTGGCCTTTAAAGTTGCAATAGTCACAGTGTAGGTTGTTTCTCATGGATCTATACCCTGAATTTGAGTGGTTTCCTCCTCCAGATTGACCTTAACTTGCTCCTACATTTACTTTATTACTGAACAATGTTGTCATGTCATTTCCCACATGCTATGATTTTGTCCATGGTTTCCTTTTGCATTCAGCTGCATTGAAGCTCCAGTTGGTATTCCTTTGTTGCTGAATAAGGTAGTACCTTCATTAACTTCTGAAACCTGAGAGGACTGGGACAATGATCTTCTACTTTCTTCAGAGATAATCATTGAGTAAGCCTTGTTTATGGAAGGTCTAGGGGACATGTTCAAGATCTGATTGCTTGATTGAGAATAAGTTTTATTTAGACCCATAAGAAACTATAACAACCTTTGGTACTCAAAGTGTCCAACATACTTATTTTATTCTTCACAACCACATCCAGGGCAGGGCATAAGAGCATCAAACTCTGCCCATAGCTCATTTAATTTTGAGAAATAGGCAGACACATTAGACAGTCCTTGGGTCAGGGTTGCAATTTGTTTGTGCAAATATAATACTCTAGAACCATTAACCTTATCAAATGTTTCTTTGAGATCCATCCACACTTTGTGTGCACTTGAAGCATAAACCATGCCACTAAGCAATTCAGCACTCACAGAGTTCATAATCCATGATAGAACTATAGCATTACATTTTTCCCAAAGTTCATGAAGAACTGGAGGAAATTTCTCTTTCGGATATCTTCCATCTACAAACCCTAGCTTACTTTTGCCTAACAAGCTAACACGCATAGTACTACTCCACAAAGTATAATTCTCAGGTCTTGTAAGCTTGACAGAGATGAGAGAACTACCTGGAGTGTCACTTGGTTGCAGGAACAGCGGGTGATGCTGATCGACCACTGGTGCAATCACTGGTTCAGCTGCTGCCTCTACGTGAGTCAATCCATTGTTTTCTCCAGTAACCGCCATTGCTAACAGAGATCTATATCGCACAAATGTCAATTGCACAAAGTCGATCTAACCCTAGAATTTGGGAATCGAAGCAATTGCTTAAACTCAAATGAGTAACTAGCAGAGATAGTCAAGAGACATCAATTGAGAGTTGAACTCAAGTAATCTAGATCATTAACTCAAGCTCTGATACCATGATAAACTTGAGAAATCATCTCTTAGACATGGTAGTGAAGATCAGAGGAAGAAGGAAGAAACAGAGTGAAAAAGAAGAGCGGTTATGCTCTATTTTTTGCATAACTAAAAAATGGAAGTGCACTGTACATTTTATACTACTCAACTACTTAACTTTCTAATTCTATTTAACTAACACTAACTAATTACATATAATTAGCTTTTCACAGCTCTTGATTCAACACTGTATCAAAGACGGTGTCTATATGTGGACGTTCATCAGCCGCAGGACGCACACATGATTGTATAAGTTGTGTCATTCTAGTGCCAGTGTCTGCATCTATCTCAAAGCTTTCATGAACAATGGATCTTCGATTCAACTTTTCAATATAATAACCTGGATGATACCCATCCTTCCAATTGCGCTCCTTTTTGGTTATCAACTTGAGAAGAAGAATGCCAAGTTCAAACACAGTTGCTTTCTCAATGGAAGCCTGATCTGCAAAATACCAATAAATTGGTCTCGTTTCACTCTATTGATGGGAATGACTCTATACGTACATCTAAAGAGTGGTTGTGAGCCTTAAACATCAAATAATAATTGGAGTGTACATCTAAAAATATTCAATGCCTCTAAAGTTTACACTAGAGATTCAAAGCTAGTAGAAAAAAATACTATATTATTTTATTATGAGAAAACTGCATTTTCAGTGTCCAGCTGTAGAAAATGGTTATCTTCTGCTAAAGGTATAGAACTTTCAAACACAAATTGTGGTGGTGAAAAAAATTAACAATAGAAGATGGAAAAATCTATAAAGAGCAAAAGAGAATGACAACCAAAATCTAGAAAGATGACTAACTAAGTGCGCGGGGTAAAGCCTTAACCAACCAGTACCAGAAGTTAAGGAACCAAGAAAAGGGAAGAAATTAACAAGACCACATCAGAAGATGGATTAAGACCTGAACCAAGTTAAACACATTAAAGACGAGCTCCAACAAATTTTGAGGGAGAAAGCGAGAGGGAAGAGAACGAAGATGATATTTCAATCAATTGCTTATCAGAATTCACGAGAATAACTTTGCTGGTCTTCATACATTCTTGAGAAAGGTTATTTTTAATAAACCCTCGACTCACGGAAAGCATAAGCACAACAATAACGAAAAAAGAATACGGGAATGTAGAAGACATGAAAAGAAACAGTAGCAACAACAAACCCATGAAAGAACCAGTAACAATTAACAACAGCAAAGTAATAAGACGACCGAAGAGAGAGAAACAACACGTAGTACTAGAAATCTCAAAATAAGAAAATACAAGACTACGTACTAATACTAATGGTATGGAAAAGAAGAACGCTCAACTACCCACTACCCTCCTACCCTAATACTCGACCTCCGCACCTTCCTATTAAGGGTAAGGTCCTCGGTAAGCTAAAGATGTGATATGTCCTGCCTAAACTTAAATATTATCATAGAATTAGATATATTAAAGCAGATGTCTGAAAACGTGTGGGTTAGAGAAGCATGTGATTCAGATCGTGTCCTCATAGGTATGGAAGTGCCTTCGAGAGGTTAGAGTAATATGACTAATTTAAAGTATTCAATTATTTTTTAAGGAGAGAAAATATGCAAATAAGTTCAGAAGTACCTTGGTTTTGATATGCAAGGATAAAGATAATTGAGGTTGCACAAACTATAGTCTTCTTAAATTTATGAGTCATACTGTGAAATTTCGAAAAAGAGTAATAAAGCATAGATTAAAAAATTAGCTACAAATTTCTCTCTCTAGAATGAGAGCTTCTCTCAGCTCAGCTGATGACGAGAAAATCTAAGTCTAGAGGAAGAGGAAATCAAAGCAAGCAACAGATAACAATGGTGACATTAGGAGTTCCGGATTCAACAAATGCAAAGAAACAAAGAAGCATCAATGCAATTCAAGGCATCGCACCACTGGATCTAACAAAAGTAACAGCGGAGAAAACACCTCAAAGGAACAGTACCATGCAAACAGAGAAGGCAGCTGGATCTACAAGCAAGGGAAGGAAATCCTGGGCAGATAGTGCAGAAGAAGAACTCAATGGTAGCGGAAATGAAGGTACGCAACTGATTTCAACTACAAAGTCATGGAGTAAAATAGTTGGGGAAGTCCCGAGTTCTGAGGGCCTAGATCTAAGCAAAGGAATAGAAGAAGCTTACGAGAATGTGAAAATAACAATGGAGGATATTAAGGAAGAGATAAATTATTGGGAATCTGCGGTGGTATGCTATATTCTAGGGTCCAATCCACCACAAGCAGTAATGGATGGGTATTTCAGGAGAATTTGGGGGAAAATAGGAGTAGATAAAGTTGCACAGACTAGTAGAGGAGTATTCATTGTCAAATTTCACACATAGTAGACAGGAACAAAGTGATTGAAGAAGTAGTCCAAATGTTTGACAGAAAGCCAGTTATAGTTAGAGCATGGACACCGGATATGGAGTTCACAAAAACACAAATGGAGAAGATACCAGTGTGGGTGAGATTGCCAGGACTGGAGATTAAATACTGGGGAAAAATTGCTTTAACAAAGATAGCAGGATGATTGGTAAACCACTTAAAGCTGACAATGCAACAACACATAGAGAAAGATTGACATATGCTAGGGTGTTGGTTGAGGTAGAGTTGAACAACAAATATCAAAACTCAGTATGTTTGAGAATGAACATGGGAGCATAATTGAACAAGAAGTGGTATATGAATGGAAGCTTGTGCTATGTGAAAAGTGTGACAATTATGGCCATGAAATAAAAGAATGCAGAAAGTGGATCAAAGAAGAAAAAGAAAAGCAGAAAGCACATTAAGTGACTAATAATGAATAGGGGAAGGGGAATATCCAAAACAAGGGGATAGATAATGGAAAGCAGAAGGAAGCAGAGGCCAATCTGGCTAAAGATACAGGGCTGGAGAACAAACAGAACAAGTAGATAGAAGGAAAAGGTCAGGCTAAATACAAGACTGGAAAATACATAGCTAAGGGAGAAACAATGCAGAACACAACACTTATGCTAGGGAATACATTCTCTAGCCTAATGGAGTAGCAGACAACAGGTACAAGACCTGAAGAACCTAGTTCTTCTATACCCATAGGAGGCCAAGGAGCAAGGGAGCCAGGACATGGTAGGGGTGGGGGTAACCCCCCTCCTAATGGATAATATTGGATTCTGGAACACCAGAGGACTAAACAACCTAGCCAAGCAAAAGGAGATTCAAATTTTCATGCACAATGCAAAGGTAGGGGTGTTTGGTCTTCTGGAAACCAAGGTGAAGAGAGCAAAAGCACAACAAGTCTCTCTTCACCTATGTCAAGGCTGGTCATTTAGCACAAACCTGTCACAACACCCTAATGGGAGGATATGGATACTATGGAAACCAATGATATATGGAGTTAACATTATAAGAGTAACAACACAACTTATGCACTATGAACTACAACATAGAGGGACTGGGCACACTTTCCATGTGTCTATGATCTATGCTTTTAATGATGCAGCTATGAGAAGGGAGTTATGGCAAACAATAAGAGAGATCAAAGGGCAGATCAAAGGCCCACGGGCAATTATGGGGGACTTCAATTGTGTTTTACAGAAGGAGGAAATGATTGGTAGCCAGTATCAATGGCAGAAATAAGAGACTTCAAAAAATGTATTGAGGAATGTGAACTACAAGACCTTAAATCTACAGGAGCCTTCTTCACATGGACAAACAAACAAAGTGGAGGGGATAAAGTACTCAGTAGAATAGATAGAGTATTGGTGAATGAAGAATGGAACATGCAACTTCCAGTATCAAATGTACACTACAGGAATGAAGGGTTATTTGATCACTGCCCTGCTATAATAAGCTGGGAAAGAGGGAACACATGACAAAAGAAAATGTTCAAATACTATAATATGTGGAGCATGGCTACAGACTTCAAGGAGAAAATAAAAGCTGGATGGAAGACAGAAAAGAAGGGAACCAAAATGTATGAACTAGTAGGGAAGCTACATAGAATCAAGCATACACTGCAGCAGATAAACAAAGATAGATTTAATGAAGTAGAAAGGAAAGCAGAAGAAGTTATGCTGAGACTGCAGAAATGTCAAGAGAGCATTCAGAAGGACCCCTATAACATTAAGCTGATTGAGGAGGAAAGGGAAATATCTGAAGAGTGCAGGACTTGGTGCAAGGCAAGAGAGCAATACTTGAGGCAAAAATCCAAAATACAATGGCTGAAGCAAGGAGACATGAATACAAAATTTTTCCACAGCATGATGAGGGCAAGAAAGAATACAAATAGAATCCTAGCCATAGACAATACAGAAGGACAACATATAACAGATCTTGAAGAAATAGCTAAGACATTCATATCATTCTATAAGGGGCTACTGGGAACAAAAATACAAGAGAGAGATCAAGTATGCAGCCAGCTGTTTAGACAAGGGCCTACAGTTTCAGAGAGCCACAGAACAATGCTGACAGAAGAATTTACTGAGAAGGAAGTGAAAGCAGCATTATGGTCCATTCATGGAGATAAAGCACCAGGACCAGATGGATTTGGAAGCCAATTCTTCAAGGATGGATGGGAAATAGTGGGCAAGGATGTGGTGGAAGCTGTGATGGAATTTTTTAATAATGGGAAAATGCTCAAAGTTTGGAATAACACAGTAATCACTCTTATCCCAAAGAGTACACAT
>NW_017676449.1:15118-44623 GCF_001879085.1 Nicotiana attenuata
ATATGCAGAAACTTTTTGTGGGATGGGAAAGAGATAAGCAACAGAGCTCCTCTCATAGCATGGGACCTTGTATGCAGACCAAAAGAGGTGGGTGGCTTAGGAATCACAAATGCAATAGTGTGGAATGAAGCAGCAATAGGAAAATATGTCTGGAATATAGCAAGAAAGGCTGATGACTTATGGGTGAAATGGATCAACCACATCTACTTAAAGGACTGCCCTTGGTGGCAATATAAGCCTCCTAATGACTGTTGCTGGTACTGGAAGAAGGTATGTTCAGTGAGAGATAAATATGCAATGGGATATGTGGACCAAGGATCGCTACAAAAAGATGGCAAGTATAGTATCAAAAGTGGATGCATATGGAGGCTAGGAAGAACAGAAAAATAGCCTTGGAGCAGGTGGATATGGAACAAAAGGAACATACCAAAACACAGTTTTATATGTTGGCTGGCTGGACATGGCAGAGTGTTAACAAGAATGAGAATGCAGAAAATGAGAATAACACAGGACACAATGTGCACCATATGTGACAGTGCACCTGAGACAGTTGAACACTTGTTCTTTGAATGCCAATTTTCCAAATCATGCATGAAGATCATTGTCAACTGGCTAAGCATTGGAATACAAAATTTCACCTTGCAAGGTATTTGTAGGAGACTCACAAGAGGCATCAAAGGAGAAGAATGCAGGAACCAGGTGAATGCAATACTCAATGCACTGATATACTACATATGGAAGGCAAGAAATGAAGCACTTTAGCATCAAAGAGTACCTAAACTTGGGACAGTATGTGCACAATTTCAGCAGGACTGCAGATTAAGAATAGAGAACAATGACAGGAAGATAGGAAGCAATAGAGATAGGAAATGGATAGATGACTTGTATAGGAAAAAGATATAGAACAAATGAAAGAAGATAAGATTAGAGGTATAGATAGAACACTCAAAAGGAGATTGTATTGACATCAAATGTAATCAGTTGGTTGAGATTATTAATAATATTTTTTCCTTTACCAAAAAAAAAAAATAACTAGTAACGAAAGAAGATCAGTTTTGCTAAAGAAACTAAACAAGCATTCAATACCACATGAAAAAGATGATGCCATAGTCGTAGAAAGCATAGCGCTTTGACTGGTGGGAGGTTTTATAGTACTGCAATAAAATATAACATGTGAACAGATGGCAAGGAAAGAGAACTTTGGATAACAAATACAGTGAAGTCACATGCTTACAGAAGAATATTAGATTCTTCTGTTGAAATATAAACCAATTGTTATGAAACAATAAAAGAAGAAGAAGAAGAGTACTGCAGAGCAAAGTAGAGAGAGAGAATTCTTATTGATTTTGGGATGAATTACAATAGAATAGAACCCTCTATTTATGGGGAGAGAGTGACTTAGCCACCAAGCAATGAACCCTAGAATCTCTCTAAATATAGACATTCACCATAAATACAATTTTATTTATAACACTCCCCCTTGAATGTCTATTCAACAGATAATGTGGCCTCGTTAAAACCTTAACTAAAATAAAACCCAGTGGGAAAAAAATTCTAGAGAGGGAAAAAGAGTACACATATCTAACAATACGCATTTTGGTTGCCTCGTCAAAAACCTTGCAAGGAAAACCCAGCGGGACAAAACCTTGTAAGGGAAAAAGAGTACAACGTGTATTAACTCCCCCTGATGAGAGCATCAATTTACATCCTTGAGCATTTGCATTCTAATCTTGTGCACCATCTTCAAAAGATCTTTGGTAGAGATTTGATGAGCAAATCAGCCATATTAACTTGAATGAATATATTGCACCTTGAAATCATCATTCTTGATAGATATGCAATATCTTCATAAAATGCCGTGGAATGGCCTTTTCAATATCTCCATAGAGATTCTCGCTATCATATTATCATGCTTATAGTTATAGCAAGATACATATGCGCACAAATTGCACTGAGGATGCGGTACTTCAAGATCAAGAATTGTATATGCTTAAAGCAATTTAAATCCTTCAGGGATTATCATATAAGTATAGTCAAATAAGCCATATAAATAGACTTTAGATTTGCATAAAGTTTTCATGTCATGCCATACATATAAGATATCGAAAACTGATTGCACATACCATTGACTTTATGTCTTTCATAAGAAACCAAATTCTACTTGAATTGTTTCTCCAGACTTAAGATCCTCATATATATTTAGTGCTATAATCAATATCGTCGACAAATATTTTATATCGGTTCCAACCTCCTTATTTTCATATAGACATAACATAGAGACTTCTTCATTCATATATTCAGGTACCTGAATCTCTCATGAGATTTTATGAAGTGTTATGTCATGTGATCTTCTAGAACACTTGCCTCTTTTATTATGATCATTTTGATCATTTGCTCATCTTCTTTATCAAGAAGTTTATTTGAAACTGATTGTCTATACGCTTTAAACGTACCATAGACTTTGTCCTTCTAGGACTTAATAGGAGCATTTGCAATGAGAATATAGTTACTTTCTTTGGGTCAGCAAATGCGTCCGGCATGCTTTGCAATATATTGCAGATGAATTATCTTTTATGAACTTCAAGTTCATATTATCTTATTCGAGGATCTAGATGTACAAATGATAATTCATTCCACGTAACTTTTTCTTAACTGTTTATCATGTCTCCCCCTCATGTTAGAAAAACTAACTTGTTACCTCAACTTTGAGAATCCACCTTTGTGCGTTATGGTGTTAATCAGAATAAACACCGCACATCAATAATAATAAGATGGAATTATTTGGTTCCTGACCTTGAACCACTTGTGAGGGGAGAAAATAATATACTTTGGCATATAACGTATATCCAACTGATATAGATAACTTTGTTATCATAAGCAATTGTTTAGCAATTAAGTAGAGGCACTTAATAAATTATTTTGCTAAACCAACTGTGATGTAAACCAACTTATCAAGATGAACTTCTTGAATAAAAAATTTGGAAATTATGCTCGAAATTAAATTATTGAGCAAGTTACCTCGCAAACACCATGTTGCAGGTTAATAATAATTGCACATGTAACCATCTCATAGATGCATCTTATGTGGTATACATGGCAGGTGAATGGGCCCATATTCACCTTTGATATTTCCAGCATTCATGGGATTCAATCCCAATTTTAGTTGGTATATTAATTAATGAGAACAGGCAACATAAAAGAATTCGTAAAGAACTTTCTAGTTCTTTAATATTTACCCATGTGAATACTCTTTTATTTTTGCACATCATACTTAAATTGATATGGGTAAATCAATTATGCGAACTAAATAAATTATCAATATTGATAAACTTCATATTTACACCATGACGTGTGTAATTATCAATAAACTCCAAGTTTATTATGATATGGGTTTTTATATCAATAAACATCCACTTTATTGTGGTATTCTTTTATTTGTGTAGTACAAACTGGAGAATAAAGCGGGTAGCTTTTCACATACATATTACCCAGCTACAAGTTGTAGTAATAGAAGATATTAAATCTTTCCTTTATTTATAGTCTCAATATAATCAACCGCTTTCGTGTATACTTTGGAAACTGAATAAGTTTCTTTGAGACTTACTACAACACAATACCTTATTGGTAATTAACTGTGTTTCTCCAAAATAGTATAATTAGCTCTTGCAGAGTTCTCAATTAGTTTTGTACTATCACAAATTCATCAAAATCCATATGGTCATATATCTCTTCCAAGGAGAAAGTTATACCATTATGCTCATGGTCAAAATTATATGCAAGATATGTTTCTTGCATTATTGTTGTCCTTTAATAATCACATTGCCAAAATATTTTGGCGTACAATAGGTACGTGACCAATGACTTCATGCCATAATAATGACATTATTTTCTTATATCTGCGGTATATTCACTACCAATAGCACGTTCATATTCTTTGAAGAATGAATATGTATTCATAAATCAGATGTTGTCACATTCACAACATGAATGGACCATAATCATCTATATGTGCTTTACAAAATCACATGTCAAATCGATGATAAATATTTTTCACAGAGTGAAAGATTATTTTGAGAATCCTTATTGTTCTCATTACCACAAATGATGACGATTATAATTTCGTCTATTGCCACGTCCATATCCATTGATACATTCATAGTAATAATTTGTCTTCTTTCAGACTTATCACATACTGCTATCACATTCTCTTAAGGGAATGAGAATGGAGCAAATTCAATGGGATGAGTTTTCAATTCTTTGCCCACAATCATACATGAATTTGATCATGGCGAGGCATAGAAATTTTACTACTTTGGGTGGTTATAATTTCTTTCAAACTCCATTAGAGTTAAAATCAAGATTTATTGTCTTTACTTGTATTTAAAATCAAATTATAGAATGTCAAGAATCTAAAAGAGAAAAATAAAGTAAGATACGTACCTTAAATCCAGAATTTAATCATGAAGTAAGTTCATGGAATAATTGACAATCATTATGCTCAATCCTAAAGCTTCTACTCAATTGGTTAGAGTCTCGTGCTGATAACGTGTTATAAAACAATAAAAGAAGAAGAAGAGTACTGCAGAGCAAAGTAGAGAGAGAGAATTCTTATTGATTTTGGGATGAATTACAATGGAATAAAACCCTCTATTTATAGGGAGAGAGTGACTTAGCCACCAAGCAATGAACCCTAGAATCTCTCTAAATATAGACATTCACCATAAATACAATTCTATTTATAACACTAATAAATAACTGTTGTGTTAGCTTATAACTTTCAAATTAGAGCAATTATTTGAGATGTATGGAAATACATAAAGGAGTTTACCTTTCCTTGTCATTCGAAATTAATCAAGCTGTAGTAAGGGTCCAACAGTATGATTACATCTGCTCTTTGGATCTGTCAATCATCAGTAGTTTAATATTATAACATCATTTACTTATTGTTCAGGCATAATACTACTGCAGAAGTTTAGCAGCAAACTGAGATGTAAATATGTGAAATATATCAGTTTCTTAGCTAGCCTCTGCCTCTCTTTTAAGATGTATTAATACCATCTTCTTTTATTTTGGGTCCATTGAGATCCTGATGATAATACAAATATGCCAAAAAAAACATCAAACAGCACAGTGAAGTATGAAAAGAAAACCTAAACTTGTATATACTATTAATTCTGCCCTACAATTGATTGTTCCCCTTGGTGTGCACGGCTGGTAATGATTTTACTTCTTGTTCGAATATGAAAAGAAAACCTAAACTTGTATATAGAATTGTTGCAAATGTGCAGTTTATTTGAATGTTAAAGAGTAAAATGTGCTTGTTGGCATTGAAATTAAGGTGAAAAAGCTCCGCATTTGTCACGACCCAATTTCCAAACCCGGTCGTGATGGCGCTTCTCGTGAAGACAAGGCCAGCCAGCTAACCCAAATCGTCTCTTTAACATTTATTAAACATAAACGAATAGGTGAATATAGCTTAACGACAATAATAACCAGTATGTACAACCCAACACAACCCGACCGGGGTGTCACAAGTCACGAGCATCCAAAGAAACATGAACACAACTACAGGGCCAATAATAATATATAAAGAAAAATTCTGGAAAATCAAAAGACAACATCCGGTGCCGCGAACGCTGGCGGTCACCTTGCTCAGCTACAATAGCCCTACCTTCAATCAGCTAATAACCCGCTACCGGGTGAACAATACCTGCAACTGCACGCGAGGTGCAGGGAGTAAAGTGAGTACTTCCAACTCAATGAGTGATAAGAGTAAATAATAACTGAGAGGCAAGAAATCACGTAAGAGCACTCCATCATGCTATATAGGACAGTACAACTCTTTGAGAAAACAGTAAAACCGTGAAAATCCTTTAGAAAATATCTGGCTCAGTTTAAAACCTCTTTTGAAAATATCTTTTTCCAACAGTCAAGCAAATGAATGCGTAATCAGATAGTGCAAGTCCGCACATAAGTTAGCCCCTCAGGCACAGCACTCCGCAAACAATTAACACCAGGGCGTCTGGTAAACAGTACAAGAAGTAGCATAGATGCCAGTGATATGAGAGTGCTGAATGTCATGACACGTAGTACAAACAGGAACCAATGCATGAATTCAATGCAGTGCATATGACCGCTGCGGCGCGCAGCCCGATCCATTTGGGTACCCGCGCTCACTGTGGGGGTTCAGACTCCGGAGGGGCTCCTACAGCCCAAGCGCAATATCATCATAACATCGCTGCGGCGTGCAGCCCGATCCATCCTCAGTCCAGAACATGCAAATGAGCCACTCGGGCAATGTCAAGTAATAGCTTTTAACTTAAAATATCAGAAAAATGCAATTTAAGTCTTTAAACTTTAGCAATATGACTACACATTTCAAAACAGGGTTTAACTCAGGACTGAAATCATTTAATATGCTAAGTGTCATGAAAACAGTGATAATAACCCCT
Source organism: Nicotiana attenuata (assembly GCF_001879085.1). Taxonomy (NCBI): domain Eukaryota; kingdom Viridiplantae; phylum Streptophyta; class Magnoliopsida; order Solanales; family Solanaceae; genus Nicotiana; species Nicotiana attenuata. The sequence goes on from NW_017676449.1 coordinate 21,571, forward strand.
ACAGGGTTCGAATAACTGGCACGAAACCCAAAACATGGCAATCAGCCCAATTCAAGATAGCATCTAGCAAGTTTCAGTCAATTACGCAGTAAAATCCACAACCGGGACGGACCAAGTCGCCATCCCCAACGGTGCTCTACCCCACGCTCATACCTGGCGTGCAAGTCACCACAATACAGCACTATGATGTGCAAATCCAGGGTTTCAAGCCCTCAGGATATTTTTACAAGTATTACTCACCTCGAACCGGTGAAATCTCAAACCCGCGATGCCTTTGCCCCTCAAATCGGCATCCACGCGCGCCGAATCTAACCAAAATCAGAGCGAATACATCACAATATGCTAAGGAAACATAACCCAATCGAAAAGACTCGAAAAACATCGAAAATCACGAAGTTGGCAAAACCCGAGCCCCGGGCCCACTTCTCGAAAAATTACAAAATTCACATCACCGGATTCCTTATCTCCTCACGAGTTCATACATACTAAGAACATCAAAATCCATCCACAATTGACCCTTCAAATCCCAATTTAAAAATTTGAAAATTCCAAGCCCTATTCCTCCATTTTAGCAAAAAATCAATGATTTCCTAGATGGATTTCACAATAAAAACGAGTTTTGAGTCCAAGAAACTTACCTCCAAACGTTCCCCCTTGAATCCCTCGTTAATCTCCTTCAAGAATCTCCAAAAACGAGCGATTATGGGTGTAAAATGACCCCAAAATCGCGACTGACGTGTTTTAAAACATTCTGCCCAGGTATTTACTCTTCGCGATCGCGGAGAACAATTTTTCCAGCCCAAAATTTACTCTTCGCGATCGCGGACAATGCTTCGCGATCGCGATGAACAGTTCCCAGCTCTTCCGGACGCCCTCCAGTATAGTGGTCATAACTTTTTGCAAACAACTCCAAATTACGAATGGTTTGATGTTCTGAAAACTAGACAGATAGGGCTACAATTTCATATGTTGCTCATTTCCTGACACCTTATACATTGCGAGATATAAGCTTCCAAAGTCATCCCTGTGTATTAGAGACCTTCCCGGGCAGCCTATAGTGTAACCACCATAACTTTTTGTACACAAATTTAAATTCCAATTAATTTACATCTATGAAAACTAGACACAAAGGGCTACCATTTTTATTTTTGGATCATCTCCAAATTCCTTATAGATTGTGAGATATAAGTTCCGAAGTGGGATCAACGCAACAGAATATTTCTTCTCCGCGATCGCGAAAGGCTTCACGCGATCGTGATTCATTGGCACGTTTCTCACATTTTACTCATGGCGATCGCGACCAATTCCCCGCGATCGCATAGAACACTGCTGTAGCCAAAAAACCAGCAGTTAAAAATGGCCTAGAAATGGTCCGAAACCACCCCGAAACTCACCCGAGGCTCCCGGGACCTCAACCAAAAGCACTGACATATCCCATAACATCATTCAAACTTGTTCCAATCATCAAAACACATCAAACAACGCTAAAACCATCAAATCACATCGGATTCAAGTCTAAGTTCTTCAAAAACTTCCGAAATGCACTTTCGATCAAAAAGTCTACAAACCTCGTCCGAATGATCTGAAACTTTGCACGCACATCCCAAATGACATAACAGAGCTACTGCAACTCTCAGAATTCCATTCCGACCCCTATATCAAAATCTCGCCTATCAATCGGAATTTGCCAAAATACTAACTTCGCCAGTTCAAGCCTAATTCTACACCGGACCTCCAAAATAAATTCCGATCACGCTCTCAAGTCACAAATCATCTCCCAAAGCTAACCGAATCACCAGAAATCACATCCGAGCCCTCTAACTCATAAGTAAACATCCGGTTGACTTTTCCAACTTAAGCCTTCTTAAAAGAGACTAAGTGTCTCATTTCTTATCAAAACCAATCCGAATCAACTATAACTCACCACATACCGGTAATGAAACATGAAGAAGTAATAAATGAGGAAAACGGGGAAGTAATACCTGATACGACGGGTCGGGTCGTCACATCCTCCCCAACTTAAACCAACGCTCGTCCTCGAGCGTACCCAGAGTTGTCCTACAAGCTAACCAACAGCTGAATAACTTTACCAAGCATATACCCGGGGTGATCCCTCGTCACCCTATCTCGCATAGGTCCGATAACACAATATAGCTGAAATTTCACAGTCCATCAAACCATAAACCGTAGAACCACCTTGCACTTTCCGAAATCATACACAAGATCAGGACCTCACATCTATACTCAGAATAAACCCGAACCAGCTCTAATAACCCATACCTGCAACCTCAGGTGAGATCATATGATATACCACATGGTCCAAACACTCGAAACGGTAGCCTCTATTCACAGCAGTTTCATACAATAACCAAATAACGGTAGAAAACCTCTTATCAACTAAGGTCTTATTCCAACACTTTCATATAATGCCAACGATAAATGAAACATGCTATAGACCGTAACCATTTCTCATATCAACCATTCATGAAGCCGCTTCCCCTTTGACTAATACCACAACAGATTTCCGGGCTGAATCTCGATATTATCCTTCTAACAAGCTGAAATCAAATCTGTCCGTATTCATTAATGACTCCAACGATCACCTCGAATCCAACACACCACTCTGCTGACACGACACCTCAATGCAGGCCTAAGCCACAACTTGCATAATACACGCACCAATGAGGAACGGTCTGAACATACCCAAATCAGGACACATGACTCAAACGAAAGAGTTGTACCTCAAGCTCATCAACACCATTACAACCTAAGGCCGAGACCCCGTCTCACCTCATAGAAATAGAATGCCTGAATCTACCTCAAAGGGTCCTAACTCCACGTAGCCTCGCTACAATGCGCGATCATATCCAAACACTGTTACACATGAAGCACCTCAAGTCACTATGATCAAAATCGACAGATAACAGAAAGAGCGAGATTCCGGCAATGGCCCGAAGATCCCGGCGTAAATTCCGGAACGGATTTGCACTTGGCAGTTAGACAACTGTCTAATAAGATTCCCTACTATAATTAGAAGTGTACCTTATTTGGGACACTCCTACTATATAAAGGGGATCTCAATCATTTGTAACACACGACTCATTGACAAGGAATATGCATTCTTCATTTTCTTGCTTACTATTCATCAGAGTTGCCTTATAATTTTGTTGTTCTTACTAACCTACCTCGAGCCCACCATAACTCGAGGTCAAGACTTGGCTTGCACACTGGTTTGGCTTGCTTTATTTCTTCAATTTATATATTTAACTCCTTGTTTATCAATTGGTATTGGATTAAATCACATATCTTTAAAACCACAATATAAGTTTAATTGTTACTCGGATTTTAGNGGATAAATACAGACGTCTCCGTACCGATCCACGAGACTCTACTAAACCTGCTCATGACTCGTGAGACCTAGTAACCTAGGCTCTAATACCAACTTGTCACGACCCAATTTCCAAACCCGGTCGTGATGGCGCCTCTCGTGAAGACAAGGCCATCCAACTAACCCAAATAGTCTCTTTAACATTTATTAAACATAAACGAATAGGTGAATATAGCTTAACGACAATAATAACCAGTATGTACAACCCAACACAACCCGACCCGGTGTCACAAGTCACGAGCATACTAAAGAAACCTAAACACAACTACGAGGACCAATAATAATATAATAAAGAAAATTCTAGGAAATACAAAAGACAACATCCGGTGCCGCGAACGCTGGCGGTCACCTTGCTCAGCTACAATAGCCCTACCTTCAATCAGCTAATAACCCGCTACCGGGTGAACAATACCTGCAACTGCACGCGAGGTGCAGGGAGTAAAGTGAGTACTTCCAACTCAGTGAGTAATAAGAGTAAATAATAACTGAGAGGCAAGAAATCACGTAAGAGCACTCCATCATGCTATATAGGACAGTACAACTCTTTGAGAAAACAGTAAAACCGTGAAAATCCTTTAGAAAATATCTGGATCAGTTTAAAACCTCTTTTGAAAACATCTTTTTCCAACAGTCAAGCAAATGAATGCGTAATCAGATAGTGCAAGTCCGCACATAAGTTAGCCCCTCAGGCACAGCACTCCGCAAACAATTAACACCAGGGCGTCTGGTAAACAGTACAAGAAGTAGCATAGATGCCAGTGATATGAGAGTGCTGAATGTCATGACACGTAGTACAAACAGGAACCAATGCATGAATTCAATGCAGTGCATATGACCGCTGCGGCGCGCAGCCCGATCCATTTGGGTACCCGCGCTCACTGTNTTACACACACAAATCCCAATCCTCCACAACATATCACATATACCATACCACGCTAGGATAACATGAGAACTCCATCTCCCTTTTCTTAACCACAAACATCTACGTACCCAACTAGTCGAGAACTCTCCATTGATCCCATCTAGAATAAAATCACTACACATCCCATATTTCGCATGCCTATAGACAATATATACGTCTCCAAACCACGATAAAACTCATTAAAAAAAACTCTCTCCCCAATTCCATTGCACAAGCTAAACTGCCACGACTGAATCCTTCTACCCAGACCAGCTAAGCAAGCTGTCAGAACTCAAGAGCATTGATGCGACATGCCTGTAAAAGGTCATTACCTCGAACACATACGAAGAATTAATCATACCCTTACCATACCGATTTGGTCTATTATCAAGCTATTCCATCCATCTAATTTCCCTTCTGATCCATCATCAACTTGATATTCCTCCCTCGTCGTAGCATCACAATGCCTCAATCCAGGCTTACCACATGAGACTTGAACATGAGACCACACTGTCTAAGACCCATAGGCCACTGAATACTCTCTCAATGCTTCCCAGAAATACCACGTTCCAGAATACTTTACTTGAAGAACTTCCTGCGAATCTGAGTTCGTTACCATTACTTCCCAGATACTAATACATAGAATCCCGTAATTAACATGAAATACCACAAGCCTTGATCTTTTCTAATGAAAACACAGTCTCTAGCCACATACACAACCTTAAGACACCTGATTAGCACATGCAAAATCTTGAACACAATAAAACCATTCTCGAGAGTCGTTCACTCTTATACAACTGTAATTTACCTGACTTAACAAACAGAACCACTCGCGCCTTAGTAGCACTCTGACACCGCAAAATATGATCTCATACCAACACAAACAACCATCTTCCTTCTCTATACACTGAGCATTCTTTATCAACAACAGCTCAAGACATCCTAGTATTTTTCTCATATCTACGAAAGCACCATATAACCTTTGTCAAAATTTTGCTTCATTCGTGCCATCCTCGGCTCAATTTCTGCAACCAGGACTGATCCGCCAGCATACCTCGAAACGGAACCAACATAGCACATAACCGTGCGATCAGCTAATCAACAGCAACCTCCCCAACTTGGCTCGAAGCCATCTATCAGGACACATTCAATAACCCACAATACTTCTTACTCTAATGATGCTACAATGTTATAGTGAGATTAAACTCAAATCATCTACTAGTTTACGAAAACACAGATCATCTGATACTGAAATCCTCTGCAAACCTCGCATTCATTCCCACATCAGCTGAGTCCACTCTTTTAAGCGACCCAAATTCTCAAATTACAACGCGTACCTTTCAATTACACATGGAATCTTCTAACGGACACATAAGGATCATACAACTCAAGAACACTTCGCAGGAGATAACCCACCTGCTTCGCCTCAATTTAGTATTTCATTACACCTTCCACCATCATACACATAACACAATCAATTTAGTCTTCTCGAGTCTGAACTCATACCGCCACACGTAATGCATTTCACTCCCAACTAGGAGATACAAAAATATTCTTCACGCGCCCATAATTTGGGCTACACATCAAATCACAATAGGAAACGAATCACTTAACAGTTCATCTATTATCCAACAGACGTCTTCGTCACTACCAAGTCATATAATTACATCTCGCAGTACTAACATACTCATCACATGAATACCAAACCGCCATTTCGGCTAATAGGGGCAATACTGAACATATAAGTTCAAAACACTTGCTCACACGATCGGCACCTCGGTGCTCAAGCCATAGGCAAGGATCCGGCCCCAAGTCCTCCAGACTGGCCCAACATACTCACAAAGATTACATCACGCCCCTTGATCGGGGAATCACAAGCCATCAAGGCACATATAATATCGAGCGCTCACGTGCGCATACAGACGCGTGGAAGGAATTTCAAGAGTTATATCTCAAGCTGAATCAAGTACGCACGATAAGAATTCCAAGAATGGGAAGTTTTCCTAAAGGTTCTGCAGCCTCTCGAGGATAAATACAGACGTCTCCGTACCGATCCGCGAGACTCTACTAAACCTGCTCATGACTCGTGAGACCTAGTAACCTAGGCTCTAATACCAACTTGTCACGACCCAATTTCCAAACCCGATCGTGATGGCGCCTCTCGTGAAGAGAAGGCCAACCAACTAACCCAAATCGTCTCTTTAACATTTATTAAACATAAACGAATAGGTAAATATAGCTTAACGACAATAATAACCAGTATGTACAACCCAACACAACCCGACCGAGGTGTCACAAGTCATGAACATCTAAAGAAACCTGAACACAACTACAGGGCCAATAATAATATATAAAGAAAAATTCTGGAAAATCAAAAGACAACATCCGGTGCCGCGAACGCTGGCGGTCACCTTGCTCAGCTACAATAGCCCCACCTTCAATCAGCTAATAACCCGCTACCGGGTGAACAATACCTGCAACTGCACGCGAGGTGCAGGGAGTAAAGTGAGTACTTCCAATTCAGTGAGTAATAAGAGTAAATAATAACTGAGAGGCAAGAAATCACGTAAGAGCACTCCATCATGCTATATAGGACAGTACAACTCTTTGAGAAAACAGTAAAACCGTGAAAATCCTTTAGAAAATATCTGGCTCAGTTTAAAACCTCTTTTGAAAACATCTTTTTCCAACAGTCAAGCAAATGAATGCGTAATCAGATAGTGCAAGTCCACACATAAGTCAGCCCCTCGGGCACAACACTCCACAAACAATTAACACCAGAGCGTCTGGTAATCAGTACAAGAAGTAGCATGGATGCTAGTGATATGAGAGTGCTGAATGTCATGACACGTAGTACAAACAGGAACCAATGCATGAATGCAATGCAATGCATATGACCGCTGCGGCGCGCAGTCCGATCCATTTGGGTACCCGCGCTCACTGTGGGGGTTCAGACTCCGGAGGGGCTCCTACAGCCCAAGNTTCATCAATCGGGACGGACTAAGGCACAATCCCCAACGGTGCTCTACCCCACGCTCGCTATCCGACGTGCAAGTCACCTCAACACAGCACTACGATGTGCAATCCGGGGTTTCAAACCCTCAGAATATCATTTACAATCATTACTCACCTCAATCCGAGCAAAATCCTGCTCTGAAATGTCATTGCCCCTTGAATCGGCCTCCAATCGACCCGAATCTAGTCACAGTTAATTTAATTCAGTCAATACTAGTTATAGGAATTGATTCCATATGAAAATACTAATTTTCCAACAAAATCCAAAATTTAACTCAAAATTGACCGTGGGGCCCACGTCTCAAAATCCGACGAAACTCACAAAATCCGACAACCCATTCAACCACGAGTCTAACCATACCAAAATTACTAATTTCCGATAACATTTCGACCCTCAAATCCTCAAATATATCCAAGAGGGTTTTCAAAATTTTCCAACTTAAAATCACCAATTACATGTTAAAAATAACAATGGATTCGAGTAATTTAACCAAAATTGAGTTAAGAACACTTACCCCGATGTTTTCCTTGAAAATTTCTCGAAAAATCGCCTCGCCCGAGCTCCCTTGGTCCAAAAATGTTAAAAATGGCCGAAACCATGAAATAAAGCTTCTGCCCAGGTATTTACTCTTCGAGATCGCGGAACACTCTTTGCGATCGCGAAGAACAACTTTTCTCAGCCCATAATTTGCCCTTCGCGATCGCGGACAATGCTGCGCGATCGCGAAGAACAATTCCCAGCTCTTCCGGACAGCCTCCAGTATAATGGTCATAACTTCTTCCACACAACTCCAAATGACAAATGGTTTGATGTTCTGAAAATTAGACACAAAGAGCTATAGCTCATTTCCTTACTCCTTATACATTGCGAGATATAATCTTCCAAAGTCAGCCCTGTGTATTAGAGATCTTCCCGGACAGCCTGTAGTGTAACCGCCATAACTTTTTCTACACAACTTGAAATTCCAATTAATTTACATTTCTGAAAACTAGAGACAAAGGACTACAACATTCATTCTTGGATCATCTCCAAATTCCTTATAGATTGGGAGATATAAGCTTCTAAAGTGGGATCAACGCAAGGAGAATATTTGTTCTTCGCGATCGCGAAGTGCTGTATGCGATTGCGAAGCACTGACAATTTTTTCGCATTTTACTCATCGCGATCGCGTCCAATTTCCCGTGATCACATAGAACACTGCTGTAGCCAAAAACCAGCAGCTAAAAATAAGCTTAGAAATAGGTCCGGAACCACCCCGACCACTCACCCGACGGCCCCCGGGACCCTCAACCAAACATGCCAACCAATCCTAAAACAATCATTCAAACTTGTTCCAATCTTCGGAACGCTCAAAACAAACATCAAAACAACAAATTTTTACTATCGGATTCAAACTTAAAAATTTACTAAAAACTACTAAAAACAACATTTTCGTATCAAAAAGTCTACCAAACCTCGTCCGAATGATCTGAAACTTTGCACGCACATCCCAAATGACATAACAGAGCTACTGCAACTCTCGGAATTCCATTCCGACCCCTATATCAAAATCTCGCCTATCAATCGGAATTTGCCAAAATACTAACTTCGCCAATTCAAGCCTAATTCTACACCGGACCTCCAAAATAAATTCCGATCACGCTCCCAAGTCACAAATCATCTCCCGAAGCTAACCAAATCACCGGAAATCACATCCGATCCCTCTAACTCATAAGTCAACGTCCAGTTTACTTTTCCAACTTAAGCCTTCTTAAAAGAGACTAAGTGTCTCATTTCTTATCAAAACCAATCCGAATCAACTCTAACTCACCACATACTGGTAATGAAACATGAAGAAGTAATAAATGAGGAAAACGGGGCAGTAATACCTGATACGACGGGTCGGGTCGTCACATCATTAATGTATGCTTGCACGTGGTTATGGAATGACTTAAATGGTAAGTAATTTTCTCATTATTGTCTTAATAGGTATTCAATTGTCTAATTACTATATTGATACATTGAACTATGCAGTTTTCCTTTTAGGTATGACTTCAACGGTTGATCAAGTTTCATGTCCAACACTGCTTGATGAGGAGGACGAGCCAGATTCAAGTGGTTTATCGCAACTATGAGACCATTGACATGCTTACATTCCTTTTGTTCCTCTCAAATTTGGATTGCCACATAGCTACTATCTAATATTGACTGTTTTTGTGGTGTAATTAGCGGTGTCGAGCTTGTATTGTGCAACTATGAGACCCTTGACATGCTTACATTACTTGTATTGTTTTTGTTGGATTATTAGGTTGAGTCCATCTCTCTTTTTATATAAACTTTTATATGTTCTGTGAGACTTTTGGAATTAGTTTGGTAATTTCACCACATATGCTCATATGAAAGTTTGTGATGCACTTTTATGTCTGAGGTATAGTACATTAGCAGTATATCTCTAAATGTTACTGTGCGGGCCATGAGATTTTTATCTAAATGTGTAATTTCAGTATGCTCTTCCTTCAATAAATGTCATATCATAGTCCAAGTTGAATGATGGGAAATTTAATTTGCCTGCATAGGTTAATTCAGAGAAAGTTCTACTGTGATTAAAAGAAAGAGCTAAACATGAAGAGTCTTCAGGAAGGATGAATGAATATTGTTTTTGCTTTTACTACTAAAATGCAGAATATCAACTAATGTATGCAAATACATATACTTGGATCTCGGATACTTGGGATATGCGTTAGTATATAGATCAGAAATAACTACCCAAAGAAAGAAGATGGAACCACACGTAGTTACTTTAACCCCATGTAGTTACACTAATGTCAACATGCAAAAGTTGATTGACCTCTCATAACGTATTGAGCTAAATCTTTTTCACAAGTGTTCTTGCGCTAATAGGGACACTTCTCCATAATAGGGAAAAAAGCATTAATGCATAAACATAATATTACAAATTAGAAAAAAAATACAAGAAAGCCTAAACAGGGCAGGGCGGGGCGGGGCAGGGCAAAATTTGAAAAAATGCTAAATAGGGCAGGGCAGGGCGGGTCGAAATATTAGCAGGTCAAAGGCTTGCCCCGCCCCGCCCCGCCCTGCCCTGCCCCATTTGACACCCCTACAAATGGTAGAAGCTTTGAATGTTCAACAAGTCAATATAATGGGTAGTAGCTGAAACAATATGAATTAAAGTTAGCAGTTGACACTCTGATGGAGGAGGATAGAGTAGAATACCAACAACCTAGCCAACTAGAATTTTGATGATGTAGACGTTGAAGACGTGATACTAGAGCCAACCAAGGAGAGTGCGGATATAAATTTTGTTGATTCTAGTGTCATTGGTGTTGAAGTAGTTGAAGTCCCGGAGTTTATGTATTTGAGCACATTGGTACTCATTCCAAGTATTTCTTTCACATTGTGTTTGGATGCTGATATGAAAATAGAGTTATCCGAGCCAATTGATGAGTCAAGAAATGAGGAACAAGATGCTTACATTCTGAAATTTTTCTTGTCAAAAAATCAGGATTACACACCTCATGTCAATGCTAAGAAGTGCAGAATACTACAGCATTTTCTTGGGCCAGTTAGTTTTGTTCCACCACCCCTGTAGCATAAACGAAAATTTGAAGCCAAATTAGGGGTTCAATTCATAAGCTCTAGGTGGAGGCAGAAAGTGATTCACATTGTGCCGCAACATTAATTCAGGCACTTGTTGGGTGGCAACCCATCTCTACTACTTTCTTTTGTTTGTGTTTTTTTTAAAAAAATTATTGTATTATTTTTGTAGTGTCGTTTCTGATTTTCTAGGAGCATGAGAAGCAAAGCCATTGGAAGAAAGCGAAAGCAAGTGAGACAATTAGAACTAAGTGTGGGGTGCCCACACAAAGAACCAAGTCTGGGAGAAGTTTAAGTACCCCATGAGTTGCTAACGCTTCGGCATTTGGCCTACCAGAGAGTTTCTTTTACCCTCTTATAATTATGGGCGTGCATTGGGGACAATGCTCAATTTTAAGTGTGGGGTGAAGGGATTTTTTGGGTGATTTCTTATGCTATTTTAGTTATATTATTTTATGTGTGTTGAAAATAAATCAAAAATTAAAAAAATAGGTAGAAATAATCCCTCTTGGTTTTTCTTATGGCCACGGTTCTTTTCCAAGGGATGACTCTTTGACCGGGTAGTATTTTTTTTTTAGGTAGAAAATTTAAAAAGTTTTGGACTTTTTTCGATGATGGACTTCCTAGATAGTTTTCTTGAGGGTTTAAAGTCTAAAGAAAAATACAAAAAGATTTTTTTTTTCTTTTTCTTATAAACTGATAATAGAATGGGGAGAATTTGAGTATCTATGCTTTTTGACATATTTTACATCGGGGCTTAGAGGTAGAGTATTTGTGCTAAGTACTTTCTTCTTGTTTCTTGGGACTATATGCCTTAAGAGTATATGTGACTTTTTTTTTACGCTTGGGCTCGTCTAGTGACTCATGTTGTTACTTCCTAGTTTTTGGATTATATGATGAATGTGCTAGTTGCTTTAACTTGAGAGTCGGGTCTGAGTCGTCCTGAGTAAGTCATGTGCATTGTATGAGGTGAGATTTTGGTTGTACTCTGTGTCATCCCTTATTAGTCTAGAACTTGCCCCGTATGTAAGTCAAAGCGAAATGATTAAGTCTTGTGAGTTTAGAAAATGATATAGGCATTTCTATGATTGAACATTCAGCCTATTTACCTATCAGTGATAATATTATCCGTAGTCAACCCTTTTGAACCTGTAGACCTTTTTATTTGGCTCCCACATTACGAGCCAACCCTTGTCTTGTCTAAATTGTGTTCGCCCTTTACCTCCGAAAGCACTTAAGTCGCTGAAAGAGTAAAGAAAGAAATTGGGTAGCTTTTGAGTGGAACCACAGGAAGTCCGGCAAGGTACATTTGCGGGTAAAAGCCTTACTAGCCGGAAATACCAAATTAAAGAGATTGTGGGGAAGAAACAAAAAAAAAAACACAAATGAAACAAAAAAGAAATGATGAATGAATGAAACCTCCGATATCTTCATTTGGGCTAGTGAGTATCTATATGTTGATCTGCTTAATGAAGAAAGTCTTAAATGGGTGTGGTTCATGGCAAGACATTGAATTGGTAATGACAAGAAGATGTGTTTAAAAGTGAAGTGTGGTGTATTTAAGTTCTTAGGAGGGTTAGTCACTATTTTTCTATGTATATCATACCCGTCCCTTAGCTTACATTACAACCTATGAAGTCCTACATGATCCTAGATTTTGCAAGCTTAAATTAGTCAAGTCTTATACTACGGGAAAGCCTATGGTGCGAACTTGGGTGGCATACGAGTTTCTTTGTGAGAGTGAGTGAATTCTTTCAATGTTTGAGTCCTTAGACTATAATTGAACTTATATTTGAGTGTGTGGAGTATTTTCTCTATGTGATTTGCTGGTGAAGGCACGTGATTTGCAAAAGATTGGTAAAGTACTTGGTTTTTGAGTTGGCACAAGAAGCAAGTCATAGTATGGAACGTATTGGAGTCAATTTTTGGGGCTAAGATGTTAGAAGAGTCACACAATATTTTGAATAGTCTTGGCATTGGTCTAAAAATGAGGAAAGATATCAATAGCCCTTACGCTGGGTTTTAAACGTTAATATAAACCATTGTCATTAATATGATGCTTGAGTATGTTTTGGAATTGTGTTACTTGCCGATGTGTAATTAATTTTAAGTTGCTCGAGGACGAGCAAGAGTTTAAGTATGGGGTAGTGATAAATGATAAAAAAGCATGTTTTTAAGTATGTTTGCATATTATTTCTTATGTGAGTTGCGGGAGATTATATGTTTATAAATATAACATATGCTCATTACATATTTATTGTGTGTAAGAATGAGTTTGGATGGAAGTTGGCAAAAATCGGATGATTTGATGCAAAAAGAAGTTGAGAGGCAAGAGCTGGGAGTGTGCCACAATTGGTGCATTGTGTGAAGGTAGGCGTGAAATGGCCTAGGAAGTGAATCAAAACTAGTGAAGTATGGAACTTTGGTACTGGAGCGTGCCTAGTTTAGGACTAGAATTTACAGCCTTCCTAGTGATATTGAACAGTTATAGCGTGCCTAGTTTCGCGCGTTGCACCAACCCCAGCACGCGACTCAATTGTTCCTTTGTGAAGTAGGAGAGATCAAGGACGCCCCATATCAACCTAATTGATATAAATATATCATAAAACGTTCTTTTGAAGGAGGAGACACTACTTTAGAGTTAGAAAACACCTAAGGAGGCGAAAACACGTTAGGAGCAAGGAGGAAGATTCAACCACGAGTTTTTCCTTCTTCTTCCTATTTTTCATTGGTGGTTATGACTTTTAGTATTGTAGTTTTATAAACTATTATGAGTAGCTAGCATATTATCTAGAGTTTTGGTGGAACCTCTTGGAGGATGAATTTTTGTTATGTTTTAATATGATTAAACCTTTGGATTTATCTACTTGTTCAACTACGTGTTTATTTCAGTTGATTCAATGCCCATCAATTAACTGTGCCTATTTATTATGTGTTGCTTGAGGAAGGATACATATTTAGGTGGTTGTTGAACAACGTCACTCCTAAGGTATATGAGAGATCAATACGGCGGGTTTAAAAGCGGGATTAGAGATAACGAAGCTTTGACGCGATCTTAGTGAGCAGTGAAGAAGTACGAGCTAGCGTAATTCGATAGAATATGACTAGTACATTATTGTAGTTGCTCGAGAGAGACTTACGATAAGTCGAGTGCTCATGATCAGTAGAGAATATTAGGCGAAATCATAGTAGACATAGCGGGAAGGATTCCGACAATTGGGAAAAATCATAACTCTAGGCCTCCTTAATCTTGCTTCCAACCCTTAGTATCTTTAGTTGTTAATTTACTACTTTAATTCGTTAGTTAATTTGTTAGATATAAGAATCTTAATCTATATAACTTAGAAATTTATTCGAGCATGTCTTCTTAGTGATATTGAACAGTTATAGCGAAACCTTAGTTCTCTGTGGGATTCGACTCCGGACTTTTAGACCTGATTATATTTACAGCGACCGTTTATCCTTTTTAGAACTAAAATTGGGCGTGATCATTCTCCCATCTAAAAGTTATTCATTCCTAAACCTCGAATTTTACACCTTTAGTTAATTAAGGATAAAAAAGATCTTAACTTTCCCACTACACCTCTAAGGCATCAGGAGATATTTAGAAAGATTTAATTCTTTCAATCTTTTTTCCTTAGCTTCCTAAAGAAAATGCAAGATTTCTCTGTGTTAAATTATAAATATTTTTCCGAAGTTTTTACTCCAGGTTCTGCTTTATTATTATAGTTTCCATTGTCATGTAAATACTCCTTTATGCTAGCTAGTGCTAGATATTCTCATTATCCCTTTCTTTTTTGTTACTATACCATGTCTCTTCTAGCTAAGGTCATCAAATTGTTATATGAACCTATTCTTCAAACTCTTGAATATGTTTCCTTGGCCAAGGATCTCAGCTACTTCTTTTCCTTTCTCATATAGGTCTTCCAAAATTAACATATAATACTACCTTTTTTGGTAGGATGAAGAAATAAATTTTAAGGCCTATCTAAAATTGTGCAACTGGTATGACGAAAATAATTTATTTTCTAATTTTTTGGTTGCTAAAAAATATTTTTCTTAAAAGAAACATCTTTTATCAATGGGGGAAATGACTTCCCTCGCTCTTGGATGGAAGCTATTTCCTTCGCAACAATTTCAACTTTTAATTTCATATTATTGCTCTAACATGCAACACTTGTATTATTATCATTCATAAATCCTGACTGTCAAAATATTATCCGATTTGCTAACATTATTATTATCGTTCTTTTGTAAAAAGCAATATTGAAAAATATCAAAGCAAGTCATTTTCTAAAAAGATTTTGTGCCTGTCACACCTCCTTTTTCCTACTACACCCCCGGAATAGGGTATAATAAAGGGGGTTATTTTCAACTTGAAGTGACAATCGAAACGGGATTTATTTTTAAAAATCAGAGTCGCCACTTGGGAGATTTATGATGTCCCAAGTCACCGGTTGAATCCCGATCCGAGGAAATTATGACTCTGTTAACAGTCCGAGAACCAGAAATCCGAGTAAGGAATTCTGTTAACCCGGGAGAAGGTGTTAGGCATTCCCGGGTTCCGTGGTTCTAGCACGGTCGCTCAACTGTTGTATTTAATTTTATCTGATTTCAAAACATGTCCAAACTCATGTGCTTTTATTAGTAAACCGCTTTTATTATTTTTTAATGAGAATTGCAACGTCGTGAAAATGCATCTCGAACCACGTCGCACCAGTGCACCCGTGATTGTTAACACACTTCGACTTCGTTGAGATTTGGATTTGGGTCACATAAATGTGCACCCGATTTTAGGAAAGTAATATTATTAAAATACGCACCTAAAGCAACTACGCGTTTTGGCTTTTCGAGGGCCATGAAATTTGCTAAATGGCACGCCTCGGATTCTAATTGTTTTAAAAGAAATATTTGAACGGGGGCCAAGCATCTGAGATTTTATCGGGCTTGGCGCGCCTCAATTTATTCTAGCTTAACGGTTCTAAACTAATTCATGAGGGCCATGCACTACGAGTTATCTAATTATGGCTCACTTCAATCTATTTAATGGGCTTAATCCGCTAGAACTAAATGTGATTAAAGGCTTCCCTCCGACTGACTAATGATTCGCACGAGGAGAGTTACTTATTTCGAGCAAAGGGATCAGTCTAGCACAAATGGACCGAGGGCCCAACTGATAAACCTGATGTGATTAAACATGGTTGCAGATTTAATGCATGAAGAAATCGGGCTCCAGGTGAAGCCAGGCCCAGCGACGTGAGATCAACATTGGGTCCAGCATGGGGCCCAGTGGTCCACAGGCGTAAGACTACTTTGAATTCCAAATTAATATCAATCCAAGTTGGCTCATGAGAGAGCCCAATTTTAACGCAGGCCAGCTTCAAACACAGATGAAGCTTTTGATTTTACAGCACATGTTATTTTGCCTCAAGGGAATTAAACAATTTCTGATTCTAAAACACATTTCAATACCTTCCACGCAAACACCTTAATCCAAACATCAACACGAGCCTAATTTAAATTATAGCAACCATCTGGGAATCATTATTGAAACTAACACATAATTGTTCAAGTTACTTGCTCACTAAATGATCATTCTGTTCCATTTCCTAAATTATTAACAGCGAATTAATACAACGGGGCTGCAGTTTTATAATAAAATAGGCTCATATTCAGGACTTCTAGTTCTAACCTTTATATGCAATATTCAGATATTGAGAACATGAACTACAATCAATTCCAAATGTCTCAACAGTTTCGAAAACAGTCTGATCCAATCTTAATTATACAGTCCAGATTTATACACATACGAATCGATTCTAAACTATGGTGTACAATTAAATTTAACACCTATTTAACTACCAACACCCACAGTCCAGGCAGCATATTTCAGGATCAAATAAGTGAGTAATTGTATTCCATTTCAAGCTCAAAGTTACAGCAGAGTCGATTCAAGCGTGTACCTGGAAGTCAATGATCAATAGGAAGAAGAAAGATCAGCAGCAGTAACAGTTCTCAGCAGCAACCCAAGAATAAGTTCAAAGTTCAGTAATAAATCAGTTGATACAGCAAATTCAGGAACAGATTTGAAACTCCAGCGATAGATCAAACACAGCAATAATTTCTATCACTGAAGCAAACCAAAACCAGCTCGAATACCCAGAAATGAACACAGGAAAGCAAACACTCAAACTAAGATCACAGTTGACTCAAATCTCCCAAATCCACTGCCTAGATGACTCAAACCGTCTTCAATCCTCCAATATTGAACAAAAGACAAGGCAATTCAAGTAGCTTTCATCCTATATGAGCTAGAGAATTGAATTCAATGATCGAATCTGAAAATGACCTAAGTAACACTAATATAACAGTAATTTTCGGGATTTTTCTATTAGATTTCTATTGTTTTTGGATTTTTGAAGGTTTGCATTTCAAATCAGGTCTGAAATTGGAGAGGAAATTTTTGGGGAGGATTTTGGAGCTGAAAAAAACTTGTTGTACAAGGCAAGTGAATGCCTATTTATAGGCAAACTTAGGGTCCAATTTCAGATTTTCACTTTACCCATTAGTCCCTATCTTAATTCTATTTTCTACCCCTTGTTTCTTGACTTGTTACACAAGTAACTACACCTATTTTATTAAAATCTATACTAAAGCCCACTCTAGAAGGGTCTATACCCATTACAATTCATATTCTATCCTTGCCTTGGTTTTGATTTTACCAATCTTAATGAAACTACCCTTTTTTATGCCTAAACTACCCTTTGAACCCTCTTGGAATTACTGAGCTAAACCAGACCATTCCCCTGTTACCCTAGTAACTGGTCAAGAACTAATCGTGGTTAAACAAGATCCTATCCTATTCAGCTATAACCAGAAAATCCTAAAAATTAAACTAGTTAAACAATCAAGCAATTAAACTTAAGAATCAGTGAACCGGTAATTAGGCAATTGAAACTAAATCAGATTATCAAAAGTGCTCATGAATCAACACAAAATAAAACTAGAAAAGATCGAGGCAGGACAGTATTAACAAAATTAATCAAAACCTAACACTCTAAATCATTCAATCATGAAGGTANTAGGTCCTAATTTCAGATTTTCCTTTACCCACTGGTCCCTATTTAATTCTATTTTTTATCCTTTATTTTCTGACTTGTCACACAAGTAACTACCCTAAGTTTACTGAATTTCAGTTTAAAACCCCTTCTAGAAAGTCCTAGGGGGTTCTATTCTGATTTTCCTACCCTTAGAATCCCTAAATTACCCTTGTATTAATTCTGAAATCATTATTTCTAATAAAACTACCCTTTTCCATACCCAACCTACCCCTGAAACCCTTTTGGAATTGCTGACCAACCCAAACCCGATTCCAACCACACCAAACCCTTCAGCTTGATCAAATGCTAACTATGACTAATTTCAAGGATTTGAATTTGTTCAGTAACAAACAATGTTCTCAAATACAACTCGACCCCAAAGAAGGATCACAAATCCAAACAATCCTAAATTATGGCTTGAATTAACTGCTGAAAAGTAGAAACAACAACTACTATCGGCCATTTTAACAGTCGACAACAAACAGAAATTAATCACCTAAACAAATTATGAATTAAAACTGGCTTAATACCAACAAAACTAAAGCACCGGCAGATTTAAACACAAGACATCTAAACTGATGCAAAATTACAGTCTACACACTTTAGGCTAATTTTAAGAACAAGAGATTCAAACAATAAAAGCAAAAGGAATAAGAAAACTTACTTATGTAAGATTGAACGAAGACCAGACTTCAATCCGAGTCTCGAAATGATGTTAAACGTTTGTTCTTTGTCAAGAACAAACGAAAACATGATTTCGTGCCTCAAATTCAACGCTGGACTCAAGAATTGGAAAGGATTCGAGTGGTTCGACATTCTAGGGTTCTGCCGCCCTTCTGATTTGAGATTCGAGAACTTCACGAAACATTTGAAGGGGACTAGTTAGGGATTTTGGAAGAAGGAGGTGAAGAGGGTTTAGAATGTGAATTTCATGAAGTTTGGGAGGTGGCGCCGCCGTGTGCGGCGGCGGCGGCGCCTAGGGTTTGGGGAATTTGGGATGTTTGGTTGGGTTTTGGAAGAAAATAGTGACAATTTGGAACGAGGAAGGGACAGAGATTCTGGGGTGAAATTTTGGGGTCGATTGGGGTTGCACCGCCCGCGGCGGCGATTTCCGACCGGCGGAGATGGGAAGAGGACGGCGGGGTAACGCCGGCGTTACAGAGAGTACGAGGAGGGTGAGGGATGTTTAAGGTTTTGGATATAATTTCAGACACTTTTATTTGGATTGAAGGATTAATCGTGGCCATTGGATTAGAGGGGATGAACGGTCGTGATTAACCGACGTCAAAACGACGTCGTTTTGAGTATGGGGCAATTGGACCAGGTAGGGCGTTTGGGCCAGTGTTTTGGTCCGGTCTGGAGGGGTTTTTGGGGTGGGCGTTTTTTGTTTGGGCCTGGGTAATTTGGCCCAATTCTTGCCATTTCCTTTCCTTATTCCTTTACTTGTTTTCTTGTATTTTAATCACTTTGCTTTTGTATTTTATTATTTTTTGTATTTTGTNCTTGGCTTTGCGAGGGCCATGAAATTTTGCTAAATGGCACGCCTCGGATTCTAATTGTTTTAAAAGAAATATTTGAACGGGGCCAAGCATCTGAGATTTTATCGGGCTTGGCGCGCCTCAATTTGTTCTAGCTTAACGGTCTTAAACTAATTCATGAGGGCCACGCACTACGAGTTATCTAATTATGGCTCACCTCAATCTAGTTAATGGGCTTAACCCGCTAGAACTAAATGTGATTAAAGGCTTCCCTTCGACTGACTAATGATTCACACGAGGAGAGTTACTTATTTCGAGCAAAGGGATCAGTCTAGCACAAATGGACCGAGGGTCCAACTAATAAACCTGATGTGATTAAACATGGTTGCAGATTTAATGCCTGAAGAAATCGGGCTCCAAGTGAAGCCAGGCCCAGCGACGTGAAATCAACATTGGGTCCAGCATGGGGCACAGTGGTCCACAGGCGTAAGACTACTTTGAGTTCCAAATTAATATCAATCCAAGTTGGCTCATGAGAGAGCCCAATTTTAACGCAGGCTAGCTTCAAACAGAAATGAATTCTCTGGTTCGATACCGCGCAACAACACAAGGAAGTAGTCTTCGCGTTTGATTTTACAACACATGTTATTTTGCCTCAAAGGAATTAAACAATTTCGGATTCTAAAACACATTTCAATATTTTCCATGCAAACACCTTAATCCAAACATCAATACGAGCCTCATTTAAATTATAGCAACCATCTGGGAATCATTATTGAAACTAACACATAATTGTTCAAGCTACTTGCTCACTAAATGATCATTCTGTTCCATTTCCTAAATTATTAACAGGCCTATTCGAATTAATACAACGGGCTGCAGAAATAGGCTCATATTCAGGACTTCTAGTTCTAACCTTTATATGCAATATTCAGACATTGAGACCATGAACTACAATCAATTCCAAATGTCTCAACAGTATCGAAAACAGTCTGATCCAGTCCTAATTATACAGTCCAGATTTATACACA
This sequence comes from Nicotiana attenuata, assembly GCF_001879085.1. Lineage (NCBI taxonomy): Eukaryota > Viridiplantae > Streptophyta > Magnoliopsida > Solanales > Solanaceae > Nicotiana > Nicotiana attenuata. The sequence continues at coordinate 42,079 of NW_017676449.1, forward strand.
TACAAATCGATTCTAGGCTATGCTGTACAATTAAATTTAACGCCTATTTAACTTCCAACACCCACAGTCCAGGCAGCATATTTCAGGATCATGTAAGTGAGTAATTGTATTCCATTTCAAGCTCAAAGTTACAGCAGAGTCAATTCAAGCGTGTACCGACTCGGATTCCAGGTTGAACTTCTAATTTAACCCCTGCTACAATGCCAATCACCCTTTCTTTGTCCAGGCACTGATAAAAGCATTAGCCTGGGGCAGGCTTAGGACTAAGGAAACTGGAGAAGGGCCTTGCATGCTTGAGTTCCGGATCAATCCTCAATTCAATTCTTAGATTCAAAATTTGGGAAGCTTGGTCGATATTCGAAAGGGAAGGAAGACAGATATAGGATGAGGGAAGAGCGGGGATGATTTGGTGCTAATTTGGCGTGGTTTGGACGGAGTGGCATCATGGCCGGAAAACTTCAAATCAATATTCGAGCATTTCTGGTTAGATTCGAAGGACAGGGTTTGGGGGGTTTGAAAGAGGAGAACAAGGCGGTCCTAGGGTGTTCATTTGGTTGGATTTGGATAACTTTGCGTCTTGGCCGGAGGTTTTTGATCCAATATTCGAGCAGTTCGACTGTGTTTTGAGTGAATCTAAGGCCAGATATGGAGAGAGGAGGAGAAAAGGATTTAAGGGTGTTAATTTGGATGGGAACGGAGGCTGGCCGCCGCCGTAAGCGATTTCCGGCCGGCGGCGGACGGCGGAGGGACGGTGGTAGACGGTGGTGTTACGGTGAGTCTCTGAAGGATGAGGTGAGGGAGAGACGACACGGGGGGGGGGGGGGTGCAGGGGTTCGGACATATATATACTTAGTAACCTAGGCTTCAGGACCGTTAGATTAAAAAACTTCGACGGTCCTGATTGAAAGTTACTAGACGACGTCGTTTAGGGGGGGCAGACCTGGATCGGGTTAATGCAATGGCTTGGGCTGGTCTCGCTTGGGCTTGGCTGACTTTGGGGAAAAGAGCATTGGGCCTGGGTAAAAGAATAAGGACATGGCCCAAACAACTCCCTTCTATTCCTTTTCTTTTCCCAAATTCTTTTTTTTTTGTTATTTTCTTTTTCCAAAATTAAAATGAGAAAAAAAAATCTAAATTAATTCCTATACTTTAATTGACCTAAATACACTAATTAAGCCTAAATGATAATTATCAAAATTTAAAAAGGAAAACTACTAAAATCAAAAATTAACTCCAAAATTGCAAATTAAACTATTTTGTGATTTTTCCCATTTTATAACTAACTCACTAATTAATCCTAAAATGTAAAATTAAATCCTAAATTCAAATGCAACATACTTTTGTATTTTCATGAATTAAATAAAATAAACATGCACAAACAAAATGCAAACAATTAACACAAAAATGCCACAAAATTCAAAAAATTGCAAATAATGAAAAGAAATTATTTTGTTTGAATTTTTGGGAATGATTCATATATAGGGCAAAAATCACGTGCTCACAGCTGCCCCTCTTTGCTCGGGAACACGCAGAGTTCTCGGGCAAAGACAAGTGAGCGGAAACGCGATTTTTGCCCGTTCGAATATTCCGTGTGAGGCAATTTTGAAAACGCTTGACCGCACCCTGCTTCAGAGGTTGCCTACATATCCTGGGCTAAACAGGAATCAGGTCAGTGTAGTTCGGGAAGGTCTGGTAGCTGGGACTACCATGAAGCTGTTGTTTCGCTGTTGCTGCTGCTACTGCTCGCTGACCTCCTTATTACACCGAGTAAAAATAAAAGAAGCTAGCCTAAGCTATGATCTACGAATTACAAGAGGGTCCTATCTATGTCTTCTAACTTGTTCTTGTGTTACCCTGAACTTGTATCTTGTAATCTTCCGATGGTATTCCTGTTGTTGTTTTGCATGGTGATCGGCGATATTGCTGCCATTCCTCCAAATGATGCTTGATTACTTGAAACATGTGTCCATTATCCAGGTGGGCTCCTGGCTGCTAATAATCTGAAAATGAATGCCTCTGTTCTCCAGGCGGGCTCCTGATTGCCAAAAACTTGAAAATAAATGCCTCTATTCTCCAGGCGGGCTCCTGAGTGCTTGCATTTGAAATGTTTCCCTTGTTCTCCAGGTGGGCGCCTGATTGCTGAAATTGAAATGTATTCCCTTGTTCTCCAGGTGGGCGCCTGATTGCTGAAATTGAAATGTATTCCCTTGTTCTCCAGGTGGGCGCCTGATTGCTGCAAATTGAAATGTATTCCCTTGTTCTCCAGGTGGGCGCCTGATTGCTGAAATTGAGATGTATTCCCTTGTTCTCCAGGTGGGCCCCTGATTGCTGAAAATGTGAAATGTATTCCCTTGTTCTCCAGGTGGGCGCCTGATTCCTGACACTTGAAATGTATTCCCTTGTTCTCAAGGTGGGCGCCTGATTGCTGAAATTGAAATGTATTCCCTTGTTTTCCAGGTGGGCGCCTGATTGCTGAAATTGAAATGTATTCCCTTGTTCTTCAGGTGGGCGCCTGGTTGCTAAATCTTGAAATGTATTCCCTTGT